>NW_027175876.1:16506457-16573957 GCF_023055335.1 Clinocottus analis
CTCTACTGGAGGTGTTCTCTCGCTCTACTGGTGGTGTTCTCTAGCTCTACTGGTGGTGTTCTCTCGCTCTACTGGTGCTGTTCTTTAGCTCTACTGGTGGTGTTCTCTCGCTCTACTGGAGGTGTTCTCTCGCTCTACTGGTGGTGTTCTCTAGCTCTACTGGTGGTGTTCTCTCGCTCTACTGGTGCTGTTCTTTAGCTCTACTGGTGGTGTTCTCCAGCTCTACTGGTGGTGTTCTCTCGCTCTACTGGTGGTGTTCTCTAGCTCTACTGGTGGTGTTCTCCAGCTCTACTGGTGGTGTTCTTTAGCTCTACTGGTGGTGTTCTCTCGCTCTACTGGTGGTGTTCTCTCGCTCTACTGGTGGTGTTCTCCAGCTCTACTGGTGGTGTTCTCTAGCTCTACTGGTGGTGTTCTTTAGCTCTACTGGTGGTGTTCTTTAGCTCTACTGGTGGTGTTCTCTAGCTCTACTGGTGGTGTTCTCTAGCTCTACTGGTGGTGTTCTCTCGCTCTACTGGTGGTGTTCTCTCGCTCTACTGGTGGTGTTCTCCAGCTCTACTGGTGGTGTTCTCTAGCTCTACTGGTGGTGTTCTTTAGCTCTACTGGTGGTGTTCTTTAGCTCTACTGGTGGTGTTCTCTAGCTCTACTGGTGGTGTTCTCTAGCTCTACTGGTGGTGTTCTTTAGCTCTACTGGTGGTGTTCTCTCGCTCTACTGGTGGTGTTCTTTAGCTCTACTGGTGGTGTTCTCTAGCTCTACTGGTGGTGTTCTCTAGCTCTACTGGTGGTGTTCTTTAGCTCTACTGGTGGTGTGCGGTTGGACCGATGGAGGCTGCTCACAACAGCTGGGAGCTTTATCTGTTGCTGCATTTACTTGCACGTGGACACTGGAGTTTCTATCTTGGGAATTTACGATAGCCATAACTTTTCATAATGACATTTTTGGAATTAGGTGCAGCTGGGGTGGCAAGACATTTTGGAACCACAGCAGCCTACGAAGTGCTTTAAATCTTGTACTTCTTTATGAAGTATTAAGTAATCTCATAATGTAGCTTTTAGTCTTGTAGCTTAGTTTTTTTTTTCTCCAAAAAGTAATGTTTACCAGTGATATTTCTAAACATCGGTTAGTTTGGATTCGACGATGTGGGTGAGAGTTCAGCTCACTGTGTCTACAAACAGCCTGCAGCTGTTCCAACGCTGACATACTTCTCTGTTTGATGCTGTTTACAAGTAGTGCAGTAATATATTGATTCAATTTTGGAAGATACATCTGCATCATCACTGATGCTGCTTGCATCAGAACACAAAACAACCACGGCCTGCAAACTCACCCTCAACAGTATCCCCAGTGTTTAAACCAGACCCCCGAGGTGTCATGTTTCATTTACACGTTGCTGTCACGACGTGATGCAACTGTTCACATAGGTGGTGCTATACACACACACACACACACACACACACACACACACACACGGTTGGGACTGCAGCTCAGGGCAATCTCTCTCACTCTACATAAGAGTCAATGTTGTTCTTCACTCAGTCAGTCATTCAGCCAGCGAAACTGTTCAAACAGTCAGTCTCCCTGTCCAAACATGTTAATCCACCTTCTTCATCCTTATTCCCATGGACACACACACACGCACGCACACACACACACACACACAAACACACACACAGCGACGTGTCAGCAGCATGAGCCGGCCTCTTCAAACAAATACCCTTTTTCTGCATAATCAAGTGAGGAGCATATCAGACCAGGACACTGCTGGGACTCGGAGGAAAAAAAGAAAAGAAACCTCCAAGATTCTCTCATTGGAAATAGAAATAAACAAGTCTGTCTGGAGACTTTCGAGATGAGCGGTTTTGTTTCATGTTTTCTCGCGTTCCCTGAAAAAAGATGTCGTACTATGGATGTACAGCATCTTTTACATGAATTAATACTTTGGCAAGTACTCGGAACAGATTAGTATTTATTTTTGAATGGCTCCCAACAGATGCCACGCTGGTGCAGAGCTCACTGTGACTGCTCGGCGCAGACGGCTACCAGCTGCTGAGCTAATGCTGATGTTAGCGCACGCGGCCAGATAGACGTCATTAGCTGGCAGGGCGGCCATTATGAGCCACTTCCTGTCAGGGAGACGGCTCTCCTCTGTCAGACATTTAGATGCATGTCACATTGATTGTGAGGGAATGTAGCTGACTCACGTTTAACACGCTCACATTAAGAGATGAAGGGGCTCAGTTATGTTTCCCGTGTGAAACACAGGAGATTTACCACTGCTGTCTAACGTTTAAAAACACATTAGGTATAGATTTCTTTGCGCCTACCCTACGGGTAATCAATGTTACATGAATAAAGAAGACGTTTTGAAATATATCATAACATAGTGTTTAGAAATGAAACCAGTTGTGGAATCATTTTAAAAATCACTAACATTTATTCAATGAGAGTTAATTGTTTACTCAATAATGTTTAATACAATTTTATTTTTTTTCCAAAAGTCTGTTTTTATTTTATAAAAGCATTTTTGTTCCTTTTTGTACTTCATTATGCTCATATCTACACACCTCAGTTTATTTAACTGATGTTCATGAATTCCTTTAAGATTTTAAATATTGAAACATATTCAATCATTTCACACTTTGGGATTCCGTACACACCTGCCATCTCATTACAGAATGAGGACACAATGTTTATGCGGATAGTCAGCAGTTCATTTTGGCACGATGTTAATCCTACTTGGGAAAAAACTCTCTAGAAAATGTGAATTATACTCTCACCTGAGCCACTCGAAGCTTTTATTATGTGAGTCAGTTCAGTGCAGGAGGTTAGCATCTGGCTCTGTGAGGTGAAGCAGAAGTGCTTTAAAGCTGCATTTTCTCTGCTGTCCATCAGGGGGCGACTCCTCTGGCTGTATAGAAGTCTACGAGAAAAAGGACAGTCTCGCTGTGATTGACAGGTTTCTTCACTCCACGTCACCGCGGTCCAAAAATGGCTACTTCCTGTGACATCACGATGACTACGTTTATTTCTCATGTGGAGTTTATGGGATAGTGACTGTAAGAAATATTTGTATACCCCGAGTCACACCGCAACCATGTCCTTCCAAACCTCCTATTTCTACCTGTAAAGTCACAAAACGGCTGCAGCTTCTTTTCTTCTTCCCGCCGGCAGATTATTCTGAAGGGAAGAGGTTTCTGCTTCCGGGTCGTAGAGCACCAGCAGAAGCTCCTGAAGATTTAAAGCCGACAATGTTTTCCTATACAACAAGTAACTTTTCTATTTTTGAACAGAACGACACATTTTTTTAAAATTAAAACACCTTCGCAATATGTCAAAGCTTTGTTTCGTAGTGATTTGGATTCCTTTGGTCCTAACCTTTCCAGAAAGGTGTGTCATTAGTATGTGGGATGTTGTTAAGGCCCTTAACCATGGAGATGGAGAAACTCAGGGACCGCTCCAGGAGGGATTTTTGCTGATAATCATATATATATGTATATATATATATATATATATATATATATATATATATATATATATATATATATATATATATGTATATATATATATATATATATATATATATATATATATACATATATATATATATATATATATATATATATATATATATATATATATATATATATATATATATATATACACATTTTAAATATATATATTCTAAAAAAAAGTGATACAAACTAGTATTCAAACTTATGTTGGGTTCATACGACACTTGGACATTGCATTGTCAGTTACTTGATGCATGGCTATAATTGGCTATAATTTAAATTGCATATTTTATCTGCAGATGTACAGTATCCTGATGAAGCTCTGCCGTGGACTTTGATGCTGTCTGCAGTATGACACTAAAGGGAGACAGGGTGGCTCCACGAGGAGAACGCTCCACAGGGAACTCCACAACTGCTTTACATCACGCACATCTGCCGCTGCGGCTGCTGGAGAGAAAACAGACCTCCATAAATTTATCAACACGTTCGTGAATCATAGATCTCGTGTGATTGCAATTCCAAACTCTTCTAAACTCTTCCAGGCAACGCTGCACATTCCTCCAGCGGAGCGGGGCTGTTAAAGTGCCTTTGTTGACACCGACGCCTCTTCGTTTCAAAGCCCGTGGCGGCGCTTCGGGCGTCTGGGGGGGAGGAGCCAGGGGCCCCTCGCAGGAGCTGGGGGACTTCAGCGCTCTCATCGCTGCTACAAAGCGTCGTGTACACATGTGTCGGGCCTGTATACATGTGTAGCGCCGTTACATTCTTGTGTGTGCATGTGGATATAATGCCTAATGGGTAGCATCCACGCCAACGGGTCTCTGGAGCGCTGGGATTCGCACACGAGACGCCGACATTGAAACACCTCGCTGAGCGGCGGCGTGCACATCCACGTGGAAGCGAGGGAATTGGAATGATTGTACGGGGGAGTGTTTTTTCTTCAGTGGCAGACCGTGATCTCGGAGCTGGGTGTTGTGGGTGGTGACGCTTTGAGGCTACATTTCCTACCAGTGTGTGTGGGAGGGGCACAGGGCAAGGGATGGATTGAGGAGAGGAGGGGAAAAAGAGCAGCGAGTGATAGAAATTACACAGTCCTCCGGTTCTCAGTGGAACTGTGTGGGCTCGCATCTTTTGTCTCCCTTGGTGCAAAAGAAGCACACAAAAAACATCTTTTGGTCAGACATCATCTGCCCCCACGCTGCTCAAACGCCTTGGCTTTTACGCAACCGGAAAAAACGAGTGAGGGAGCCGAGGGAGTGAGCGAGGGAGCCGAGGAGTGAAGGCAATATTTATCAACAAAGACCGGCGAGCTTATTTGCCGTGTGACCTTGTAGGTATGAACGGATTTTGCTGTGGTCTGGGTTTTTTCTTTTCTTTCTTTTTTTTTTTAGCGCCTGCCACCGACTGTAAGAGAGTCATTAAAGTGACTTTGCAGAAGGCTGGCAGCTCTGCCCGACACATATATCAAGAACAGCAGCCTTATTATCATCAGAACAGGAGGAGGCTACCCTGCCTGTGTTCGATTGATCCTCTCAGGTGCAATTAAAAACTAATTGGTATACGGCTGTTTTAGTGGCATGTTTCAACCATTTCAAAAGAAATGTGTAAAGCAGAGCATTATGAGGGAGTTTAAAAATAAAGTTGTGTCACTCTTTAATTGGCTGTCAGTGGAGGGTGTGGTGTTGTGTGTGGGAACCCGACTGAAGCCGTGATGCGTCTGAGCACGGCGACGAAGACGAAGACGACAACTTTGAGCCGCTACGGTTCTGCTGCCTGACACGAGCCGCATACAAACCTGAACCTGAAAGATTCGTCACATGTCTTTACTCACACTGCTACTTCCCGGTCAGAGCAAGCTCAAATCGTGGCTCTGGCACCTCTTCGGGGCACGTCTGGTTCCCACCTCAGATCCCAGAGCATCTCCAGCAGTTGCCACTAATTCGACAAGATGCCACGGCATTTGCCACTAGTTTTTAAGCCGTGGCACCGGCACCGCGGAGAACGCTGTCGTCAGACCCGCTTTCAGTGAGTCACGGGTCTTTGCATGGGCAAAAATAACCCTGTGCTTTTATTTTGAAGGGATTTTTTAATGCAGCAGAGTGCACTCTTTAGACAGTCAGTGCAGTGATGGAAAAAACCCAAATGCATATGAATATGTTTCCTTCATTTATTATAAACAGACACAATGCTCGTGCTGGGGACTGAGGTCACGTTTTGGTCAACTGTTAATAATCTTGAACATAACACTTGTGTGTTACACTGTACGGAAACTGAACCAACACAACAGTAAAGAGGTCACAATAGGCTATTCAAAAAAGCATCTCTGAAGTTTAACCTGAATAGAATAATGAAAAATATAAACCTATGCACCAGAGGCGTCTTTAGGATTTAGACACATCCGGGGCTTAGCCTTGAAAAGTGTAGTAGACATTTTTAGGAATAGAAACACTCTCCACATACCCTACATTTACCTGCTCTTCTGGACTGAATTGAATTGAGACATTTCATGGAAAAGAAAAGAAACAAGATGGTTGGACGTTATACCCTCACATTAACTTTAGCTACTTTCCCCTCCAGAAGAAGCCCAACTTCATTATTTGTAGGTACACAATTCTCACACACTACAATTGCATTTACAGACAGATGCTAATGATAACAGAAAGTTTTTTTCCCCATGTCATATCAACTAGCAGCTACTTCCCTCTAGTAGTTCCAGCTGCAACACTCTTTTCGAAATTATACATTTTTAAATAATTTCTATTCCCATTACCTCTTTAATTCCTGACCATCTTTGAGAGGAAAATATCGAAATCTTTTTTTGTAACATCTTGTTGTGCTACTACCCAAAGACAGCAGCGTGCTGTTGTGAAGTGCGTCTGCTGTATATGTATATATATATATATATATATATATATATATATATATATATATATATATATATATATATATATATATTTTAAATTAATATTCGGGGCTAATTAAAAAACATCCGGGGCTTTAGCCCCGAATGTTTTAGCCTATGGACGCCACTGCTATACACTATCAATTAGTTTGAGCTTGGCTATATTTAACCCTTCAAAGCCGAACATTTATGTATTTTGTTCCATCTCTTTTTGCATCTCGAGGCCTCGTGACAGTAACGGGGATAAGGAGCTCCGGCTAACGTCACTCCAACGACGATGTGGGCTCCGTCAACTTTCCGGGGCGCCCGTAAGGTTTCACAAAATCTCCTGTAAGTATCCTTTACAACATTGGATTTCAATAATAACCACTTCTCCGTAACCGTGCGGGCTTGTCGGAGTCTAACAAAGTAATTAAAGTCCAGTCAGCCCAACTATTAGTACCTTTAATTCACAAAACCGTCGGAGATTGTTTTTGTTTTACGTCTACGTCTTCCGCCATTTCTCTGGAAGGCGGATGACCTTTGAACTCCTTCAGACGGCACATGTGCAATCTACTGAAGAGAATGCATCCGCTATGCCTCTGGGAAATGTAGTTTTCTTATAAAACTTTAAACTTTTCCATTTCTTAACCGATAAACACTTTATTTTATTATGAAAAACCTTTGAATGACCCCAACACTTCTTTTTTCTGTGTTTTTTATTGCAGATTTGAGTTCTTTATACCTTGTTCTTTCTAACACGAGGTGTTATTAGTATCTGGGACTTTGGGAAGCGGTTTTAAGCACACATTTTGAACATGTCGGAATCTTAATTAGATCATGGTGGATGTTCATAGTTATGAGCAAAATATGTTATAAAACCCACACGCCAACCAGCTGGTTGTGCTGACATCAGTGCATGTTGTATTGTCGCAAACACGCCTTCAACCCAACTTGCCAGATCCTTCCGCCTGGGCAGTGAGATCCCTCCGCCTGGGCAGTGAGATCCCTCCACTTGGTCAGTGAGATCCCTCCGCCTGGGCAGTGAGATCCTTCCGCCTGGGCAGTGAGATCCTTCCGCCTGGGCAGTGAGATCCTTCCGCCTGGGCAGTGAGATCCTTCCGCCTGGGCAGTGAGATCCCTCCGCCTGGGCAGTGAGATCCCTCCGCCTGGGCGCTGAGATCCCTCCGCCTGGGCAGTGAGATCCCTCCGCCTGGGCGCTGAGATCCCTCCGCCTGGGCAGTGGCGCCCTCGGTTCCCTCCAGTCAGCTTTGGACGTGTCAAGCTTGTCAGCATGTCAAGCTCCATGCAAGCTCTCATTCCATGCATGATGTCTCTTTTCAAAATAATCTTTCAATGTAGGTTTCGTAGTTTTTAGGTTGACTTGTACTCATACTTAAATGAAGTATGTTTGTTATGTTCAATAACTGCCGTTCGTGAAAAACAGAAGTTATGCAACAAAACTAAAACAAAATGCGTTAACGCAACAATCTTTTAACGCTCACAATGATTTAACCATGTGTTAACTGCATTTTTGCATTGGGAGGGGTTTAACACAGGCGCTGCACTTCAATCTCTCAAACACGTACAAATGCAGAAATATATTTGTGTTTTTTTTTACATTTATATAACTCATTGAAATCTATTTGTCAATTCTTCTGTGTGCATTTGTAAATTGAATATATTTGTGACTCTCATGAGCCTGAACTAACCCCATAAATCTCCTTCTGACTTTTGGATCGACACCCCAACAGGTTAGAAACAAACGGTGGAGCAGAGATTCAATTGAAGGGACATCGTCAGAGGAGAAGAAGAACTTTCTGCTGGACAACAGTGAAGATGATCCATCAGTACTTCAGAACTTGTTGAATATGTGCGCAAGTAAAATGTCACATTTAAGTATTGAGCATGAGGATGTACAATCTCTGCTCGGATAAAAAACAACCTTACAAACCCTAAAACCCAAAGAGGATGAATGCCACCAATATTCTATCTAATTAATGAGTCTAATTGAATACAAATGGTGAATAAATCAAATTAGACAGACTGTAAAAACATCATTTAATTCCCCCTTATGCCTCCAATAAATTCAGAACATTTCCTTTTCATACTTATTTTACAAGCTCATATTTCAACTGCTCATCGTCATTTGGCCAGAACACTTATTCCACTTTGCTCACCACTTTTAGAAAGGAGGCGTATCTGAGCTGAGTGCTGTACGGAGTCGCTGACATTTTATGTTGCTGAACGGATGCTTTTCTGTCTTTTAATCCCCTGCTGTGCGTTGTCAGAGCCGTAAAGAAGTCCATCATTAGAAGTGCATGCCACTATTTCATTGATTTGAGTCATGTTGTCGGCTTGTCATTGGTTGATCTTAGTGAAATAACTCTCTGCTGTTGCTTTGCATTAAAAGACTTCTCGTGGTGCCTCCTCGCCTCGTACCTGTTGCTACGTTTCATTGCATTTCTTGCTCTTCTGACTCTATAATATTTGCCTTTGGGCCTCGAGTGACACTTTGACCAGAGAACACTTTTGACCTTTTAAGAAATTCTCAAGAATTGTATAACAAATGGGTGAAAATGTAATAAATACAATGTTATACTTGTATATAGGTACTATGTATGCACATCTCAAATAAAACTAACTGGGCATCTATGTGCAAAAGTTGCAGGCAAATTTTACCCAAAATGCATATTTGCGTCACACTGCTTCTAAACAGCTTCTCATTGGGTGACCTCGGGTCAACAGGCCGACAGGGTCAGTCCGAGGGGTCGCCAGATGGTTGTGAAGGAAAGAAAAATAATAACAGTTTAGATTGTGTTATGTTTTATCAGTAAGAGTTCAAGATTTTATTGTTTTTATAAAGCTGTTATGTATTTTTTGGTTTGTTCCTTAAGTGTAACTGATCATCAGAATATATTTGACTGTGTTTGTGTGCCTGCACACGGGTTACAGACATGGGATTTTTGTTCAAAAAAGTCCTGGAATGTACATAAATTGTGGTGCCTGAACTACTTTGGACAACATCCAGAAGTAAGCTGTTCCAATTAAATCAAACTGGAGGGGAAATCAAAACCATATTACACAATGTATCACAAAACCAGAAGCCCTTTCATAAAACACTGACATTTCACGAACACAAAACAATTCAGAAAACACAACGTTTCAAAACATAAATTCACAGAATCTCACAAAAGTCGACATCGAGACCTTTTCTAAAACAAAACGATCCACCAAAAAAACTGTTAGACAAATCATGACATTTCACAAAACACAACAACATTTCAGGACGTCAGTGTTTTTTTTGCCATCCATCCTGCATTTGACAGTTTTAATGAACTTTCAGCTTCTTGTGTTCCACTCGTCTTGTTTGTGATTGCTCTCACGCTGCAGACACTGAACATTTTATGTGATTGCTGACTGAGAAACTCTGATTCATTTCCTGCTTTTTATGTTGCTGCTGAGCAGAGTTGTGGTGGCTCACGCTGCGTTCACAACGAAAGCGTTGGGAATTTTCTCAACGCTCGTCTAAACGCTTTTTCCTCAACCTTTTTTCTAAACTTTTTTGCTAAAAGCTTCTTTCTAAAAGTTTTTCGCCTGTGTCCACTCGCTCAACTTCATGTGTTAAATTGGCTTCATTTACCTTTTCGTGGTGGGAACGGGGCGCTGCTTTTCCATGGCTTTACTCCGTAAAAACAGTTACAATCCCCGCCATGCACCATTTAAATAACCACCACTTCTGCTTTATACTTGTTGTGGAAGTCCCACAAGCGTCGGAGCATCTCAACGCTGATTGGTAACTCTGGTTTCGCGCTTCAGAAGGAGATGTTCAATAAAAATGTTACCTGCAGCTTTCGCTCAACACGCCCCGGTTCTCCTCGTCTCCTCCCTCAAACCGTCTTGTATTTCCATGTTCATTCATTCAGACGTATCAAAGGCTCACTTTGTGGCGGAATCTAAATCCTGATGGAGATCAGGAAAATGTAAATGTTTTGTGTGTTATCAGTCATGTTTTTTTGTTTTTTTTAAGCTATTAATTAAGTCAAAATGTCACCTCTGTGTCCTCCCAGGTGGAGATTATTTTTTCTAGAAATATAGAATACTGAGACTCATCGTTGCACACACTTGATGTCAGCTGTCAAATGAATGGAGATTGAATGTTTTTGTCATCTGAACGTGTTTTAACATCATTTCAGTGACCAGGTTTAAATGTTTTCTTGACGTTTCTGAAATAAAACCACTGAATGCTGAAGAGTGAGGATCCAAGTAGATGTCTGAAAAAACCTTTAAATGACATTACTACTGGATCAGATTATGAGTTTACACTCATGTCTCCTATGCCTATTGTTATTATTAGTATTCCATCTTCAATTGGCCCCTATGTATGGTCACATTTAAAATCAAACAATATGTCAGATGTAATGTAATCTCCAGCCTAAAGCGCGGTCAGAAATGTAAATCTGGATTATGACTCAGGCGCTTAAAGATAAATGTGAACAGTCCTCCATAAATAGTTCACATAGACACGCCCACTGCTATACATCGTGCAACGGAAACATTAAATAATATCAGTACATGTTGTTAAATGATGTTTTTTTTTAACATTTTGACTGTATCATGTTCAAAAAAATAAATACCCACGTGTTATTATTATCAAAGAAATAAAAATGCATTGCAGCGTTCACTCGTACCAAACAGATGGCAAACGGATGCCTGAACTACAGGATAAATAAAGCATTTGGGTTTGACTGTACACTATTTACCCTCACTTATCTCACTTATCTCACTTATCTCACTTATCTCTGATGTCATCGGTCAGCGCAGTGCCGTTCACATGGCTCAGAAATCATCTGTCAGCTTTTATCTGCATTCAAAGCTTTTTCCGTCACTTCCTGGATCTCAAGCGGCCGTCCTCACATATCAACACTCATCTTACATTTTTGTCTTGATGTGGAAGCGCGCTACTCGTTCACACAGTATTTAGAAGTCATTGGAACTGATAGCTAACATAATTCATCATTAATTCTCTTTCAGATTCATTCGTTTTCATGCCGGTGAAGGGACATTTTGCAGTGATGAATGTGGTGACAGACCACCAGATCCACCGCCAGCCTCTTTCTGACTAAAAGAGGCTGAAGCATCCATCAGGAGCGATGAGGGAATGACCGAACCCTGCTGTTTCTGCGTGAGTGACTCAGCCGGCTGCTCGTCCGGGCCTGTCTGAAGAGAGTGGTTTGGCTGCTTTTTCGTACAGAGACAGATTTTGGACACGAGACAGCCATCAGCTCTGCGGAGGCAATAAGAAGTGCTGACTAAAGCCAAGCAGCAACGACCCGGGATGAGGTTACGCCGATCACTTTGAGAGACAGAAGTCCAGGCGAGGACAAAAGAGCTCTGTGGGCCTTGCAGCTATAGATATCTGTGGTGATTACCGACCGTTACGTTTTCACTCGCGCTCTCTCTCTCTTTTAATGCTCTTCACTTTTCCCTCACTCATTGGAAATTTTCTCATTTTCTCTGTGCTTACATTCCCTCGGAGTCTCTCTCTCTCTCTCTCTCTCTCTCTCTCTCTCTCTCTCTCTCTCTCTCTCTGGCCTCCGGACAGCTAACATCATCAACATCCAATAAAAGATAATTTCTATCATAGAAACAGGTCCAGATGAGCACGCGAGGTTCAGCGCGCTGCTTTTTTTTACAGGATGATTGAATGGAATCTGTGACAGCTACAGACCAGTGGCGCCGGGACGGGACGGGGGACAAAGAGGCTTTTTGTGCCCCGCGTTCAGGTGTTGTGATCACAAAGAGGGAACATGTAGGACAGGCGTTAGGTATAACTTTATATCATACGTGTGTAACGTTAGCTATAATGCCTCATGCCGCTGGATCGTGGTTCTGTTCATTCTACAGTAGAGGGTCCACGTCGGTTACACACTTTGTTTAATGCAACGTAAAGTTGTTTGCCAGGAGTTCACCACACATTTGGCAGACTTTGCATTACATTCATGCGGTGTTATGACCCCGAGTGCATGCGATGGAAGTGGGCTCTGATGCTGTTCACCTCCCTGCCTGAGGGGGGTGCTATGACATGTTTTGCCTTGCTCTTGCCCTCTGTTTATGGCAGGTGATTGGACGGGGTAGAGGCAACCTGTGGGGGCCGGCTCTCCCTCTCCACGCACGCAGTCTCGCCATTTTGTTATCTACTTCTTCTTCTTCTTGGGAAAACCAGCTGCTTTCACCAGCAGCTGGACTGGAATGTGGAAACCGGAGCATTCCCAGCATGCTTTGAGTACAGTTTACAGACACACACATACTCAGCTGCACCCGGAGGGGTGGGAAGGAAAAGAAAAATGGCATGTGCGATGTATAACTGTATAATCTGCGTTTGAGAATAAACACAATTTGCACACAAAAAAGAGAGGATGGGTGGACGGCAACGTTTACGTCACGCAACCCCCCTGAGGACGAGGAGATGCGGAAAGGCTTCAAACCAGCACACATCTGGTCTCATAGTGATCAACCATGTTTTAGCCCAATTCAGATGTAATCAAAGTGTCTCATAATGAACCCAACATATCTTTACACTTCTCAATGGATGGGGTCCACAATGTTCTCCATAGATTCATCTTTGCCATTTTGCCCCACCCACTCAGACACACACACACACACACACACACACACACACACACACACACACACACACACACACACACACACACACACACACACACATCAATACTCGCTCTGGCTCCGCTACAAACCCACTTTATTCAAATGTTTCCTTGAAAGAGAAGAATATTTTTCTCTGTACGGCGTCTGAAGTTTTTTTTTGCACATAAACTCTGAACTCAATTTGAATTTTACATCAGTCGCAACTATTGATTAAAAGGCTGTAATGGACATGTTCAGTGTATCGAGTGTAAAAACACTACACTTGTGTCAGTGAACAAGGAATGAAATGTTTGGCAAAGGAGAAAACATCTTCAAATCAAAATGTCACCTTAATGTCGCCCTGAAAGACGATGCGATCTCCTGCAGGAGCGATTCAGCATCTCATGCCGGGTGGTCGGGCAATGAGGACGTCATGACAACAAGACCAGAGGCGCAGAGCTGTAAACATAAAAGTAAAAAAAGCAATCTGTGATCAGTCTATTTATTGTTTGATTCTCTTTTTTATGTACCTACCGGTCTGATAAAAACATTGATCGTGCACAGTCATATAAAATGTGAAAGCATTGATTTTCTGTGTTTTATGGAAGTACGAAAGATTTGATTTCAACATGAAAGTCAAGCAAATAAACAGTCGGTTGAAGAATGAACTACAAAACACGGTTTCACACGGCTTTATCTCTTAAGAGCTGGAATTATGAGTCCATAAACCCTCTGGGGTCGGAGGTCACTTTCTCCATTTTACATACGTTCTTAAGTCACTTGCATATGATACATACTCATGTGGTGTGTTTGAAACATTGCAGAACAATCTCAGCTCTCTAAATAATGAGGCTCCATTGTCACAAGGCCAAAGTGTAAAGAGAAAATATGATTCCACCAGATTTTAAACCATATCTCTGTGTCCTAATATCACAAAAATATGAATTCATGACTCATTTGACAATTGTTTTGAGAACTGATTCCTTGTCTTTCATTAATTTGTATTGACATTGAACAGAGTATTTCAGTTAGTGGCATGAAATGTGCTTAAATGACGTGCTGCCCTCACGGGAAAAATGTTATGTATTGTTTAGGCAACACAATGACAATGTTAGGCGCAACAATTTTACAGACAACGCAACTATGTTGTACAATTTTTAATGTTGGATTAAGAAAATAAAACTATATTGTTGGGTTAAACGTTACGTTCAGGCAACAAAAGTACTTTTGTTAGATTAAACAAGTGTAATGTTAGATTATAGGAATACAACTACATTGTTAGATTAAACCAGTTTGATGTTAGATTGAGGCAACACAACATTGTTAGATTAAACCAGTTTGATGTTAGATTGAGGCAACACAACATTGTTAGGTTAAACCAACACAACTTGTTAGATGAAAGAAGCTTCTCATAATTTCTCGTTCTCTGTGACATCAGGCTGGTTATGAGAGGATACATATTCCCATCGCAGCAAGAAAATCTAAATCTGCTCCTCACCACAACTGACACATTGCACATTGTCCACGCTATTACGTCACACATAAGTATACGTTCCCATTAAACAGTCCTGCAGGAGCAGCTGTGTCTAATATTACTGTGTCCTGTCCAAACATGAGCCAGAGCTCACTCCCATAAATTCCACTATCAAACTCTAACAGTGCCAAACGGCCTATACTCCATTTTATTTTTCATCTCGTGCCATTTTTCACAATCCAATACCGGGTACCGATATGGCGCCCAACCCCAATCCCTGACACAATTACCCCCTTGGACCCTTGCACGTCTCTGGGCTCTGTCTTCAGGATTGTGTGAACCCTTCAGGCCAGACAGCATCAATAAGTGCCTGACGGGCCTTGGAGGAGCTCCCGTTCCCAGACAGCAGTGGGCAAGATGAAAGACAAATGAAGAATAATTGACTCGCAGCTCTTGGCCAAAGGGATTAGTATGACTGAACTCGTGGGATCTCTTCCACGTTCTTTCTCTCTCTCTCTCAGTCTCCGTCTGTCCTGCCCTCCCTCCATCGCTCTCCCCTGTCTCGTTGGCTGTTCGGTTTTCTCATGGCACCGCGAGCACCACATTGTCCATTAATACCCAACAGAAAGGGAAAAAAAGTTATTAAAGACATCAATAAACGTCATTAGAATCCGAGGGGGAAGTGAGTGGCCTCATTTGAAATGGCGGCTCTGGGTTTACCCTGGGACTGAGCTGAGCCTCCGCTAAAGCTCGATCTGCTTCCCTCCTCTCGTCTTCAGAGGCGCCAAACACACAAAAGGACGCATTTGACACAAACAAATATAATTCAAGGTACTTGAAGTTTCTCTTGTACACACATTGTTACGCCGAACACAGCGATACGTTTGTCTGCGTTTGAAGCAGCTCATTATTTTCAAGGGTTTATAGAAGCCGACAGTCTCACCAGTCAGTCAGATCAATGGTACGTCTGTTATTCACAGAGTCTGCTGTGTCATATTAAGATGTTTTGGTTCTGTTGTGGAAAGACTTTGTAGCAAGAAGAGGTACCTGTGATACGAAGCGTTACCCCAGAGGACTGTGAACTTTCTAAGACCCTGATGAGTTCGTGTTTCTTCTCGCAGCCCAACAGTCTGCCTTCAGGGTAATTGGGGGAAAGGAGAAAAAAGATAGAATGAACGTGGGAAATGTTATGGATTATATTCCTGGAATGGGAACTGTGGCCCGACATTTCTTGTAATGAATGTGTGTGCACTCATGCGAGCAATAAACTACATTCTAAAAGATTGGATTGTTATCTGGCCCCAGACGTATGAATTGTTAATGTTAGAGATAGACAGGAAAGACGGATCTTCACCCAGCACAGGCTCAGTGACCACAACATTAATATCAGAAGAGGAAGACACAAACAACCAACATCACTGATTGACAGGTGAGGTTCAGACATCTTCCTCCTGATGAGATAAACATATATTTTTGACCAATTAAAATCTGTAATCCCAGATTCCTGAGAGCTCTCAAAATAAAAAAATACTGTGAGGAGAAGACGAGGAGACATCGTTCAATTCGAGTCAGTTTACTTTTTTGTAGCCCAAAATCAGAAATTACAAATTTGCCTCGGAGAGTTTTACAATCTGTACACATATGACACATGGGATGGTTGTTGGATTGTTGCCCAACATGTCGCCATGCCACAACCTGAGGGACAGGGTAAGACCTCCACCCACACACACAAGGAACAGCGGTTATCACGTCTTACCAGAGTCCTTCAGAAGGTGCCGTGGTTGCGCTCTTCTTGCCTCCAGATGCTCGTCCTGATCTTTTCTTTCACAGGTTGTAACTCTGGATGTTAACTTATCAGGCATGTATTTGGATGAATGTGATATCTGCACATTCCCTGGTTTGTGTTTTTTGGCTTGGGGCAGTGATTTCTCAAACTCCGCCTCGCTCATCACTCCCCTCTTTCCATCCATCCGTCCATGCATCCGTTCACCCACCCATCCCACTAAAGCCGTCCATCCAAGTACAAACCATTGTGGAGCATTATCATTTAGTCTGCCTGGCTGAACGCTGCCAGTGTCCTCCCCTGATCTCCCCTCGCTCCCTCTACTAAAGACCTTGAACACCCAGTCCTCTCTCCTGGGTCCATGTCGGCCATCTGCGCTCCAGACAGGAAGGGATCGCGGTGATGAGTCGCTGCCTGTCCGGGACGACACAGATCAATGTGAGGGTGTGGATGAGTGAGTAAAATGAGCATTGATTGCCAGTAGGCGGCACGCTGCCAAGGGGGGGCTGAGGCTGCGTAACACACACTGTGTGAGGGCCTCGGGGGTTGAGCGATTCATGTGTGTGTGTGTGTGTGTGTGAGAAATACTAGAATGTGTTTGATTTCTCTATGCATCTATGTGTGAGACCACCAGGTTAATTACACAGAATACCTCATGCATACAAAACAGTACAAATGTTATTCCGTGGAAGGAAATAAAAGCGTAGCACTTAAAACACTGATGCCGTTTTCTTCAATAAGTGTATTCATAACCTGACGATACACACTGTGTCCTTCTCTACTTTGCCATATCTCATTATTTCCCTCCCGCCATTCTGCTGATCCAGACATCACCGCCACTTAAAGATTTGTGAAACATAAGCAAGACGGATAACCTCTGAATTGCGTGGAAGATCAGATCCTCGGCAGCTGTTTAATGGCAACAAGTTAAGTTTGACTATGAAAACTTTGTAAATTATTCACTGACATTGGTGTGGAAAAAGAGCAGTAAAAGCAGCAGCGCTGTAGTTTCTCTTCTATAAAGAAGTAGTTGAGCCCGATGCACAGCAATACACAAAGGAAACATTCATTTCAACTAACTGCTGGAAATCCAATATGTGTGTTTGTGAGTGCATATTACTGAAAGTCAATTCCCCTTCATTTAGCAATTCCACGTTTTCACGAGATCAGCTGTTCCTTTATTGCGTGTTCTCTAAGCCGCGATCTGTTTTGTTTCATTTTGTGTAATGAAAGAGATATCCAGTCATTTTAAGATACTGTTTGATGGATAAACCCCAGCGGCTTGTACCAAGAGACGGCCAATTTAACATCTGATGTACAGCGGTGATGAGAGCCAGAACTGTACCGCTGATGGGATGGAGGGCGCGTCGCTAACCAGGCTCCAGCAGTTTTAAAGCCACTGCAGGCATATCAATTGTTGCTGTCATTGCCTGCAATTAAAATAAAACGTTGATTTTGGAAACCACTTATTGACTATTAAGGGAACATTGAAAGCAATAAAGAAAGTCCTGTATCGTTATGTCACATCCATCCTGTTTATGAAGATAGAGAGAGGTAAAGACATTGTTAACCCCTTACACCAATTTGATTTACCAGCTTGTCAATTCATTTAAAATTGTGCAGCAACAACATTTAGGCGTGGACGTCTGGTCGGTGAACGAGTACGTTACACATTTAACTTTTGGAAACATCACATACACTACCGTTCAAAAGTTTGGGGTCACACAGACACATTTTTAGTTTCTTTGCAACTTCTCTCATGGAATATCCTTCATTTCTAAGAACAAGAAGAGACCGGTGAGCTTCACATGAAAGTTCTCTTTTTCTGGACATTTTGAGAGTCAAACCCACACATGTGATGCTCCAGATACTCAACCAGCTCAAAGGAAGAACAGTGTTATCGCTTCCCTCACCAGAAGAGATGTTTTCAGCTGTGTGACATCACCGCACAAGAGTTTTCAAGGGTTTTCTACTCATCCATTAGTCTTCTAAGGCGATGATCAAACACAATGTACCATCAGAACTCTGGAGTGGAAACGGGCCTCTATACACCGATGTAGATATTTTATTATAAACCAGACTATTCCACCTAGAATAGTCTTTTACCACATTAACAATGTATAGAGTGAATTTAGAATTCATTTAATGTTATCTTCATTGAAAAAAACTGTGCATTTCTTTGAGGAATAAGGACATTTCTAAGAGGTACCACACGTTTGAATGATAGTGTACATATACGACTTCAAATCAGTCAAAGTCAGCTTTAATGTCAAATCTTGCATTTGTGGAAACACACAGAAGAGTATATGTTTCTCTCCTGTCCAACATGAAGTCAATTGTAATAATAAAGTGTAAAACAGCCCAAAAAAAAGAACATTTAGACAACATATACATTAAGAAACTGTATAAAAAGAACTATGAGTCTGTGTTGTAGCAGCAGTCAGACTCAATATGTAACAGACAACAACTCGGATTCATCCGTGTCCATCAAAGTGTGGTTTCGCAGCTGGATATTGCACCTGGTTACTATGATGTGGAATATGAGCACGGATGAAGCACGTAGTGGAGAGGACGGACCTGGAGGTCAATGTGGCTAATGAGATTTCGAGGGTGAGGCAACATCTCTGCGAATGCCCTTCTTTATTTTAACATTCATATCTTTATTATCCCACATGGGGAAATGCGTTTGCTCCAGTGCTCCAGGCATGAGGACAAGTGGAGGTCCGCAGTAAAAGCAATAACAGAACATACACAAAATAAAACACATTTCATCACATTGACATTGAGGCCGTTTTTCCCGCCCTCTCCTCCAGGGACAGCGACGAGCTCAGAGTTTTACACAAATTAGACTTTTTTTTGTGTGTGTGTGTGTGTGTGTAGACGCTCAGCGCCTCGTCGTGGTTCTGCTGGTTGCGGCATCGTGTAAATAAACACTGATCCCCCTTCAAATATTAAAGAAACTGCGCTGGTCGAGAGAACAACTCTGGCAAATGAGCAAACACCAACTGTCATGGATTCCAATTCAAATATTGCAGAGGACTCTGATGTAAAGTGGGTAAAATCCACGGGGCGGCGGCCACTTGAAATTTCAAGACAACACGCCGCACGGAAACCACTTCATATGATACCCAATCCCACCTCAACGTGGAGTTTGGCAGTGATGTGCTGGACAAATTCCTCGTTTGTACCAACTCACGTGGCAATAAAAGGTTTCTGATTCTGATATATGGACTATCATCAACAGTTCGTTATCGTCGAGCAGCAGAGACTACAGATTAAATCCTGACAGACGGCAGCGCTGACTACTGAGGGAGACGCGAGACTGCAGAGAAAACCACTTCCCTGTTCACGACTTCCTCTGTTGAGGAGTCAGTCGTACTGTAACAGAGAACTGTGGCAGTATTTGCATTACTAATCTAAATGTCCGTGTGTGTGAATGTAATGCACGTCCATGACTCCACGTTACTGTCACTAATGAGCGAAGGCTTCCGTGGGTTTCTAAGTGGCTGCGAGCATCAGCGTAACTGAAGACAATTAGACGTTTCAACACGGCACGATGTGTGTAACACTTTGATTGGATGGCTTTTTCTCCTTTTCATGTTGAAAGAATTGTAGCTTCATTTAAATGCTAATTTGGGATATTTTTGCGCAGCAATGTGGCAGCTGATTTTTTTTCCCAGTAAACTAATTATTCAAATGAGATACAGTCCTCATCCGGCTTTGAGTCAGAGGAGGAGAGGTGGGTCAGGCGCTACACGAGGTCCTAGCATCCTGCTGGAGGACGTTTGCAGACAAAGAGTCTGATTTTCCTTTTTTCCTGCATTTTGCATTTAAAAAAGCATCAGCTGAGAGATTTCCGCACACTTGGATATATTATGTTCCCACATAACTTGCTTTTAAATTACAACACAACATTCCAGCTATGGTAAAATAATAGTAACCTTACTACTTTGAATTATCCTCCATTTGCCCTTTCCGGGGTTTTATTATTCCGATCAGTCACGCTGTGTATCAGCGCTGCTGTCGTGAAACATTCTGAGCACATCAACCACGGAGCATGAATACTTTATAAAGGCGATAAAGCATGCGTTTATGGCCGCTGCAATTACGGTGAGTCATTCCCCTGTGCGGTCCCTCCGTTAAATTTCTTATAATTATCACCATGTCGACAAATTTGTGCTTTATAATAGATGAAGAGTGATCATCAGCTGTGGTGTTTTTATTGCATGTTCAAATGTTGCAGAACGTCGCGTCACGGACGAGGAGAACTGGTCAGATGTTAGCGGGCAGCACACACACACACACACACACACACACACACACACACACACACACGTTAGACAGGCCATGTGGAGATATATGATGCACACACATACACACACACGTTAGACGAGGTGGGGATATATGATGCACAAACACACACACACACACACACACATACATACACAAACACACGTTCGACCATGTGGGGATAATATGATGCACACACATTTGTATGATGCACACACACACACTAGACGGGCCATGTGGGGATATATGATGCACACACACTTGTATGATGCACACACACACGCGTGAGACAGGCCATGTGGGATATATGATGCACACACACACACACACTATACAGGTATGACACTTGTATGATGCACACACACACGCGTGAGACAGGCCATGTGGGATACACTGTTTGATGCACACACACTTGTGTTGGAGGAGACAATCCTCAGGTTGAATGCTTTTTAGACAGAAAACACATTTTCTTTGTCTCTATTTATAATTATATTTGTTGATACGTAATTGACAGTAATCAACATCTTATACTTTGTTGGTTTCCCAAGTTATTCTAATTTAAACCAGAGAAGCATTTCTTTAAGAAAATATGTGTGATTGCTGCGTTCGTGGATTCATCGGGGAGATTTGTTTATGACTTTATAACTTATACGAACAGTTAACACCCAAAAGGTTATTAAAACCTATTAGATGTAATCATTATGAGCTTATTTACACTAGTTATGATCACAGTGTAAGAGAATGGGCTTCCATAGACTTTCATACTAATTCATAATGAGCTTATGTACTGTATGTTGGTGTCCATAACTCAGTGGTTTGAATATGAAGAGAGGAAATGCATGTCAATTAAAATTTAAAAAAATTCAGCAAGCCTTTTAAAATTGCAAATGTTAAAAAGAAAAATGCATTTCCTGTCACAGGTGTGCGGCAACACTCATTTAGAAGAGTGAACAAACATGATGTACGGCTCTTCTGCGGTTCACCAAGAGGAGCAGAGCAGCGTTTGCTTTATGAAAGTCTCATTATGAATGTTGCCGCTTAGTAAACACTTGTTGTAAACAGCTTACACAAATGTCATCTGTTAAATAGACGTAGGGGATTAAATGAGTCTGAAATTCCACACATCATTGATATGGTTTATTCTGACTACATCCCAAACCTTTATTTACAATTCCAATTCACTGCTGGAGCTTCTTTATCTCTGCATATATTCAAGGTTATCTTTCACTAATGCATACTAAAAAGGACATATTACGATGTTAACATTGAGTGCTGTGGACGAGATACTGGAGGTGAGAGCAGACTGACCCCGACCTCTATTATCAGCTTTCCTCTGTCATGGAGAGTTCACTGGGCTCTGGTGCGGTGACTCTGGTGCGCTCTCTTCTCTCTGGTTAATGAGGGAACACATTCACCAACTAACATGTCTTCACACTCCTCCTGTGTTCGGCTCGGCACCGACCCGTTTATGTTTTGAATCCATTAAAAGAACCACATGCCATGTGTTTATTGCATCAAGGCAAATCTATATGTTGTGTTATGACTCCTGCTTTTCATTTTGTGCTTGTATTAAAGTTGTTTTGCTGAAAAACATATTTTTTAGCCTTTTTCTTGAAGTAAATATACATGGGTTGAAATTGACCCGTAACACCATGGATGTTACTAAAGTTAATAATATTAAAATGAAAAAAATAGATAAAACAAATGTATTTAACAGAGAAGTGTTTAATACCCTTCAGTAATAGTCAGGTAACACTCTTTCATTTATTTACATGATTCCCTTGAGGTTAATTTGACCATGTTTTAAATAGAAATGGAGGGTTATCCTGACAAAGAAGAGTCCCTGAGGCCCACACCAAAAATATTAAAACACACAACAATATGTTCATGGACAATGAAGCCTAACAAGGTAACCAAGAGACGAAAAACGAATTGGATGATAGATAATTGTTTTTAGTGTATTTTCCAACTGATTTCATGCTGTGTTTACACCGAACGTGACGCAAGTTGCGTCAGCCAATCAGCGTTGAGAAGCTCCGAAATCAGAACTCGAGGTTATTTCTTTTCTAGTCGATAGCGGAAAAGATCGCTCTTTTCACAGCGATAAGCCACGCCCCCTTTAACGCGCCGTGGTTGTACTTTACATTACACACCCTTTTGTCGTCTAGCGAGTAAACTGACAGTAAATTTTCACGCCCGTTTGGTGTGAACGCAGCATAAGACGTGGGTCGGCACCGACCCGCTAACACAAGAGATGCTACGAGAAAGCTAACACAAGAGGAAGGTTAATGCACCTGCGACATAATGAATCCATTTGAATCAAATGAAAGTATGATGCTTTCTGCGCTGCACATGAGGCGGTGGTAATGACACATCATGTCATAAGAAGTGCATATCGGTTCTAATGAAACTGAAGGCGCCTCGGCTGATCAAAGAGGAAGCGAGAGCAAACAGAAAGCAGTGCACTGAGAGGATGTTTTCCTGGGTGACCTTGTTCTGAGAAAACCTGTTCAAAGCGTCTCTGTGAAGAAAACAACAATTACTGTCATGGGTGGGCGATGAGAGGCAAAGCATCTGGAAAAGGAATTGCAAATGGAGGACAAAAAAATCTTCATTACTATGCCAAGTTTGCTTCTAGGAAAAAGTGCTTTGTGACACTAAGCATAAGCAACCGGATTTATCCAGCGCACCAAGATGGTCACACTTGTTGAGTAGACGTCTGTTTCAGACATGGAGTCTGTTGGACTGATGGCTTCACATGACAGATGCATTATGGGTTGAGTTGCAATGCTCACATGACGTTTGGCTTTTGATAAAACAGCAGAGAGAGAAACGTCTTCGCAACTGTGACTGATATTAAAACGTGTGGCCTGATTCAGGATGAGGATAAGGGATGCTTATTAACATTCATAAGGGGTTCATTATTGGGGATTCACCAATACATTTCACATCAATTTCACAATTTATTAGACAGGAAACATAATAGTGGCTCAGCATAGTTAAACATGACTCAATAGGTTTCGCCTGATTGCTCACATGCAGTATGTTTTGCTGGGTATAGATACCACCACACTCACAACCAACTTCACCCTAACTGGTCAAAAACGCTTTAACTGTGACGCTCATTACATGAAAAGTGTCTTTTAATAGTAATAGTAAGGTTTAGTGTGGTGGGTTTAACAGAATAAACTCCAGAGTGACTTTCATCTCACGTGGGTCGCATCACTTTACATTTAGTTTTTCACAGGATATTAAAAGTGGTTTCCTGGATGAAATTCCTCTGTTTCTTGTGGAATATCTTGCTATTCATATTGTGTCATTTGCTCTCACTTCTTACAATAATAATGGTGGGTTTACATTGGAGTTAGTTTTAGAGATGCATTTGTCACAACAGCAATCTCTTTGCTAACGCAGAGCTTATTTGTAGTTTAACTATTCTGATTAAAATGTATTACTGGAGTATTTCTTTGAAGGTCCTCCTTCAAAGAAATACTCCAGTAATACATTTGACATAAAATTCATAATAGTTAAACCACAGCCTCACATACTAATATTCTTAAAATAACAAAAAGAAGAAAACCAAAAGCAAATCCAAACAAGACGCCTCTTAATCTCCATCCATGTATGCATGTATCCCGTCTGTAGTACATGTTGTTGCACGTCTTGTCAAAATGAAATCAAAATAACATTTTCATATTTTGATTTTTCTACAGTTGCAGACGGGCAGCTGACAACTAATGCTACGTAGACTCCCCTTCTATGTTTAATGTGATATGAACAAACACTGAGTACAAAGGAGCTGCCAGCCTCACATCAGGCATTAAAATAACAGAAGCAAAAAGCATCGAGTGTTGAGTAATACTTAGCACCAACGTTAGCAAGGAACTTAAGCTAGCTTCCAATATTTTGGGAGGGAAGTGTGACGGAAACGTCCAGAAAAGACCTCTGCAGCGGCCCTTTAGAGTCTGACCTCTGCTTTGGGGAATGCTTGACGGGGCTCTTGGGCCCGCACTTAAAACAATATGAGAAGATTGAGGTGAGTTTGAGTGTCAAAAAAAGAAACAAAACATTTACCTGAGCGGAGGAGTAAGGAGTGTGTGTTCGTAGTCCAGCGGATGTAATGCCACTGATAGCATCAGGTGAGGTGCACTCCCAGATTGCACTTGTTCCCATGTGGGAGGATTATGAGTTGAAGGTACAGCCCATTGCTTTCTAATAACATCCTCTAATCTCTTGCCAGCTGCCCTTGAGGCTGTCCACTCAGAAAACATTGCAACTTTTCACTTTCAATAAAGCGCCTCCCTCTCGCTCCTGTCTCACCCTTTACCGGGGAGGGGAGGAGAGGCAGCCTACCTCTCTCCATCAAAGAGATTGGACAGTGTTGGCCCTCTAGTTGGCTGTAGAGGGAGAAAGCCATTTTTATCCCTCACCCTGTCAGCTTGAATTAACTGTACAGCCCTCGCCGAACCTCCGCCCATTACTGTGTGCATGCTTTTCTATTTTCTCCCAAGGTCCTTTCAGCTCCTACTCTTCCTTCAGTCCAACACTACCTCTCATTTTTACACAGCCTTTGAAGGCGCGATCATGAAATGTGGAAAAGTGCTGTCCTTTTGTGGCAGGTGTTGTAACGCCGGAGCAGGCCGGTCCATCCAGCGACCAACCTTTCATCCCACCTCACGGCTCGACCCAAACCCTCCCACCCGACGACGTGATATCCCAGAGGCCTCTGCTTTCAAATCCCTCCTCTTGGGGGTTACTTTGTGATTTTCATTCTGAATACCCTTTCATCCCCTATTACGTTGATCCTGCCATCAGAAGTTTCGCCCACTCGCTTTAAAACTCTGTCGTCATTTGTATTCATCACATTTTCAATTTCTCCCACTCTCTGTCGCCATGATGCCGCATAATGGGTTTTGTGCATATAAGGTGTCGTTGGGTTTCTTTTTCCAATTAGCATGGAATCATTTCTCCGGCACTAATCTCCAGCCCCGCATATAGCTCCCACCACTCACACTCACACCGCCCATCTTTGATTTAACGCTTGGTATGAGTCCGGGGGAGTTGGAGGTGCAGCCATATTGGAGAATCCCCGTGGCCCACAATGTGTTCACCTCCTGATTACTCGCCCTCCCAGGTTTAGTGCTGGTTTATGGAGCATGATATGAAATAAACCCTTTTCGGTCCCCCAACAAAGATTGTTGGCGTGACTCGCACTCAACTCAGGGAGCTCCACGTTCAAGGATGAGGGCTTCTGGAGATGCATTTAAGGCGAGGCAGAGAGAGCGGGAGATGGCGGGAATGTTAATTTATCCACACATGTGTGAAGAGAGTCATAGGGACGGAAAAAGGCATGTAGTGCTGATCATCGCTACCGGTGGGCTTTTCCTGGGCATGGAGAGGAGCAACGAGAGCTCCAGTGCTCAGCAGCGTTCAGTCGTCTTTTCAAACCACTGCTTCAGATGGACCTTTGTTTCCCCCACTTTATTGTGATGGTTGATACACTATAGCCCGCAGTGTGCAATGGAGGCTTTTAGTATGTACAGCACACTGTGTTTGTTATGGATATCAGACAGATAATGAATATATCAATTGTGTCTGTTCATGGCAATATAGGCGTCTTTCAATCCCTAGCTTTGACCACAATCTCTTCATTTATGCTTCATAACTAAATCTGTTGGGAAAGAAAACATTCAAAATGCAAATTGTTAAAATACCCAGCAGCCCCTCCAACCCACACACACACACACACACACACACACACACACACACACACACACACACACACACACACACTGCTCTATTTATCAAGAACACGTACCTAGCTTGATTAGATTGGGGACCAGTGGTGAAAAATCAATTTCGGGTGATTCAAACCACTAAAGCAAAAAGCCAAAATGCTTATCAATCCATTATTTATTAACTACCTGCCACAACAGCTAATATCAGCTATAAGCCACTCAATCATAGTATATGTTAGTATATTCTATTTGTATCAATCAATGATATGTAATATATGTTATAATAAATATAGTACAATACATTATTTTTAGATTGTGACTTCAAGTTGATGAATTGAAACATTGTTGGGCTTTAACAGATGTATCCATCTATATTGTTTAAGTGACATCAAATATAAAAGTAGAATTAAGCAATATTTTCAAGGAGCAGTCAGTTTTGAGTACCTTGAATTAATTGTCATATTGGATCGACCCCATCAGGAAAAAGCTAATTAGCTAGAACTATTACCCAGATGTCAAAATTGATATGAAGCTAATAGTTCTTGCTGAACATTATACCTGGGATTATGACAGCTAGTGCAGTACCTGTTCAAAAGGCTGTTTGTAATGGGCTGAAGGAAGTTAATCGTATGAATGGTGGATGAGAAATTTGCACGAAAAACATCCCATATATCTCCACTCTGTCTTTCTATATTTGTTCTACAATGTACTGCAGCCAGCAACGAATAGTGAGCTGTACTCCATCGTTCTGATGGCCCGTCCATTATCATGAAACCCAAGCCCGAAAAATGTCCCATTGGACTGGAAGCCCATTTGTCCAACAAAACAGTCTCGCAAAAGCAAACGGACATTATTCCCGAAGGCCCATTGCTATTAAAATACACACTGTCCAAAAAAAACAAAAGCAAATGAGTGAATAATATGCAGGATGACATCATCAGATCTTTGCAGACCTGAGGGAAGGCCTTACCAACCACGTAGCCCTCGTGACCCCGTTGTCTTCATTGATTGGGTCTGTTGGGTTTAGGCATGAGGAGTGAGATGATAGGGTATGAATAACATGGTAAAACAACCAGAGGCCGAGTAGGAATAAAAAGATCCTGACCGGATATCACCACATAATAATGAGGCTGTCACACAAATGGACTTTCGGTCCAATGAGACATTTTTCAGACTAATTGGGTTTTGAAATAATGGGCCGTCGGAACAATGGCGTTCCACTACACAATGTGTATATAACACACTATTATAATACATGATTTAAGTACAGAAACTAATGTAGAATATTGCTAGCCTCAATATTTGAGCACTAATACTTAAGGGAAAGATTTCCATCTCCTGTTTGAAGAAAAGGCTGTGAGGAGGAAATGGTACATGAATCCCAGCCCGCGAAACCAAAGCCCACCACTATAAAGATGAACATTTCTAGCCTTATAAAATGATGTTTAAAAAACACACTGCTCAGTTAAACATTACTGTTGGAAGAAAAACATATTTACTCTTAATCAGTTACTGTTTTACTGTTATATTCAGACGTCTCATTGTACTGTCTCTGTTTAATGTTACACTCGAACTTGGCATGTCACCTGATAGCAATGAGACTGGGAAATCTGTAGATTTCTGTCTGAAAGAACGTGCAGTTCCTTTGTTATCATATGACCATTTCTTGCAAACCGCTGTATTGGATGACGAGGGGAAAAGTTCACGATTAGGCCGAAGACGTCACGAGGGTTCCTGTTAGTGGGTCATGATGTGTATTTAAGAGTTGGTCCTCTGAGAGATCGTTGAGCAGACTTGGATATGCAATTAGTAAAGTTACACGTTGTTTTTCTGTCTGTACTCCTTCTTCGAGGAATAAATGTAGTTGTGTTAATGATTTTACTCCGAGGCGTCGAGTGAATTTTTCTAACAATCACAGATTTTGGCTTGGGGACTTATACCAGGGAAACAGTTTTGGATATTCGGAGCTGTCGGGAGTCCCCCTTAACCGAGAGGTTGGGAACAGCAATGTCCACGGCTCAACTCCCAACCTCCCCCCATGGTTCCAGTCTTTCTCCACTCTGCCCGTCGAATAGAGGTAAAATATATTTAAAAAACTGCACGGCAGAGACTGAATAAATCACTTAACAGTAGCAATAAATAAATGTCCACTTTCATTCCCAGCGGCTGGATTGGGAGCAGTCACTTAGCAACTCTTCCTGACCTTGGCTGCCATGTTAGCATGCATAAGCAATCTGCATCCCTGACGCTTTGATGTGCAGCCGTCTCTCCTTCTCCATCCATGCATGAGCAACTTAAAGATTTCCCGTCCGGGTCAATCATATTGAATTGCGAGCTGATCGACTGTGACAATCCGCCCCTCTCAGCGAGCCAGTTCACAGGACGTTGAGAAAGCGTTTCACCCAGGTGCAGTCACCTTGGCCATGAGCGATGAGCTCTGAGGTTGGCTGAGTAATTCCTTCCGTCGCTCCCGGGACAGCACATCAAAGAGATCTGCATGTAGATTAAAGCCGAGGACTCGCGGAGAGTTCGCCATTAGCCGGTTAGCATTCACACCCACGTCGGCACTCAGAGAACATTTCGGGAGTGGATGGGAGGGAAGGGAACACAGTGAGAGTGCTTCCCTCCATCACTGAAGTAAGTAAAGGACGCAAGTCATGAGTGAGTCATTAAAAGACCACCTGTTCTGAATCTCCATCTCCGCCTTGAAGTATCATATCCACAGCAAAACATCTAAGGCCCGGCAGCACGCACACACTCGAGCTAACACATCTGAGCACTCTACACACACACACACACACACACTCAGTGCTCGACACATGCCTCTGGTTAAGGTGATGATACACAACATGTGGCGCTCAAGAAAACTCCTCAACCCCCGAGCAGAGATCGCAGAGGGATCCATAGGACGAGTGTGTGAGTGGTTCCTACGTTGAGCATTTTCAGATCAGAGGCTAATGGCCTACTTCAGAAGTTTAATTTGTTTTTTCACGGGGCCAACTTTTTCCAAGTAAGAAAGATGACTAAATAATGCAGTCATGCATTAGGTCATTGTTGAATTGTTAATACCGTTGCAGTGATTATCCCCTCGTTGAATTGAGGACAGACTGTCGACGACTGTCTCAGTTGATGAGTTGTCAGCAGTTAAAGGACCGATGTGATGAGCGGGATGGATGAAAGAATCCAATATCAGTGGAGCAGTGGGGAGAGATAGATAAGAGATATGGAGCTCAGACTGGAGACGTGACCACTTCAATTAAGTTTTTATAGTGAAATGGTGAAGTATCACATAAAAAACCACCAGCAGTGAGAGTAGATTGAGGTTCTTGCTGATACCACGACCACAACCTTCAGCTTCATGCATACCTGAACACACACATTCAATGTTTCAATCCCTCTATGGTGTAGAAAGACACTAAAGACACTTGACATAATGGATTGAGCATGTTTTTTAAAGGATTAAGTGCCACAGAATGAATTGAAAGCGAAAAACCTCAAAAGATCCTAAGCATTGGTTTTGTTTTATGTTAGAAGTAAATGACTAAATTCAGTCGTGTGTGTTAAGGAAGTGATGCGCAGCAGAGTCACGCAGGTCTCAGCTGCTTCTACCCGCTGTCAGTCATGTTGGAATAAAACTGAACATCATGAAACATCACAACTTATTTTTTCTGTCATTTTCCATTTGCAAGAAATGAGTGGCTGTCAAAATCCCCACAGCACTGGATATCAGACAGTCGGCGCTTGACAGCTGCAGAGGGACTAAACAGTTGTGGCTCGCTCCTTAGATGGTCGCTTTTCATTTCATTGGGAAGTCGTGTTTCTGACTTCAGTCTGAGGAACAACATGGACGCTACAAAGCAGCGCTGCATTTGATTCCTTCAACAACACGGCGGCTGTTTTGGAGTTCTCGCTCCGTTCAGGTGGATGTTTCCAGTCGAATCTCATTTACATCCAGACTAAACATGAATGAAGCCCGACCTCTCAACGTAAATGACAGTAAAACAAACAGGCAGACACGTTGAAAAGGTATTCTCTCTTGTTGATTCCACGGGGTGTTGTACCTGCTTTGGTTTGGGCAGCCAGCTGCTGTCCCCTCCTTCATAATGCACTGAATCTTTTAATGGTTCAGAGTACTTGACTATACTGGCACAAGTTTAGCTCAAAACGATGTGATCACAGACATAATGTATATTTAAATAGTTTAAACGTATGTTTATTAAAAAATTGTATTCATTTTTCAACGCCATTTGTGGCAATTGATGACCTCTGTTATCTGATAAAGACTACATTCAACAAATAATTGGAACTGCCTAACAAGAAGGTTAATAAGGTCCAGCTCCTTATATATGAAAACATATAACTAATCAATAAGATCGATGGTCGCTAGTCAATGTCCATGTGCCCTTGGGCAAGACACTTAACCCCAAATTGCTCCCGAGAACAGTGCCATCAGTGTGTGAATGGATGTCATGGGAATACTTTGTTGGTGAATGATGGCTAGTGGCACCGTGCATGCTGCCATCAGCCTGTGAATGAGTGAATGATGACAAGTGATGAAGAGCTTTGAGTGGTCGTAAGACTTGAAGAGATGTATACAAGTTAATTTACCATTGAAAGAAAAACAAAACTTTAATTTTACAAGCGCAGTAAATAATATACAGTAGATATAATCTCTGCAGTAGAGAAGCAAATAATTGTGTCTAATCAATTCAAATTCATCAGAGAAAACCACATTTGACTTTACAATGTAAATTGTATCGCATGTGTGTGAAGGAAGAGAAGGAGAGAGAAGAGATTCAACGCCCCTACAGCCTTCGTCATCAGAGTCTTCCTCTCTGCTTCCAGTCCAGAGGCTCCACACCGTGATGCCTGGCTCAAAGTCTGCATTGTGAACACTGGACGGCTGAACAGCAACTGGTCCACCATTCACTGTACACCCGCTCCGTGGCCCTGACTGCCCACTCACACACAAGCCGGAGGCATGAGATTGCTCAGCTACGATCCAACAATCCGACAATTTGCTCGCAGATGTTTGAAAATGTAACAAATGAAAACAGCATCCTCAATCTCAAACTTCGTCGGAGTGCACAGAGGCTCGTAGGAACGCGGAAATGACCAAATTATTTACATTTACGTTCGTCAAACTTGTCTTTTGGGTCTCTGTGCTGAGTGAAAGAAAACAAACTCTACCTTTCATGTCGCAGAGCGAGCGAACGGGCACCGGTGAAGCAGACACACTCACCTTATTAAAATATGCAGATGAACTTCACACCAAACATTCTGACAGAAATTCAGATGCATAGCCACGAGTCCGTCAACTCGTTAATGAGCAACCTTAACGCTATTGTCATGGGAGAAGCTAGTTGCTGCAATATTGTAGTTTGTCGTCCAGAAAGTGATCGGTCCATCTGTCAAGCGATATCTGAAGTGATATCCCAGACTCCGCTCTGCTGATTGTGAAAGACACTGCAGCGCTGATGGATCTTTGCATGGGCATAGAAACATGAGACAGATGTTCCTCATGGGGACACTTATTAAAGGTCAGAATTTCAAAACGCAAAAGGCCACAAGCCTGGTTTTGATGGAGGTGGATAGATGAATCATCTCTTTCCAGATAAACCCAGGGGATCCCTCCATTATTTGCTGTCACTTGAATGTCATTTTCTTTTGTTTTTGTTTCATCACTGATTCAAATGCACCCTCACAAAATCACACTCAATAAATTCGAAAAAAAAAAACCCAACAATTTAGGAAACGAGGATGATCTGAAAGTCCGGTCCAGCCCTCTCCTCCTCGAGACCCTGCAGGCGAGGCCCTCCATGGGGAAACCATCTTCGGTGATGACACCGCGCGCGGGGTCGGAGTCGCATCTGGCGGCGCCTGGATCTGATCTCAGCAATCAGATGGAGCTGGCGAAGCATCACACGGCAGCCTCGGCGCTCCGCGGGAGTGGAGGCGCAGTGGGTGTGCAGATGGTTGATAACAGCTCATGTATGCTCACCACATTTCCATCTCCTGCATGTCTTATCTCTTAAGTTTGCTGATTGCTGAAATTTCAGCTATTTACCCGCCCTGTCTATCGTCTTTTCTCTTTGATTTCGCCTGCACGGAGAGTTTCTTTCATGGCGCTCCTTTAGCTGAAGGAGGCCCTTAAAAAGTTATTCTGTAGCTCTTTTCTAGCAGCATCTCTCATCCTAGAATTTCTTGAAAACACACTGTAGGAAGATATGGTGGATATGAAGTTATGCACTGGACCTCGTTGGAGGAAGCGTATTAAGTTAATGCTCCTGTCCTCAGAAGTCAGACGGGGTTAAGGTCATGGGCTCTATAAGCAGTCGTTGTGACGTCCTTCATTGCTTTGTGGTCTGCAGTTCTGTCCGTCGTCATCTTGTTTTTTTGCAACCAAAAAAAATAATAATTTCAGGACATTTACAAACAAATATGAAACTTGAGATAAAATAACGTTGAAATCCTCGTAGCCCCGCCCCTAAAGCGTCCCCTGCTTCATGGTCTGTTTGACTCTAAATGTACTGAACACATTTACTAAATGAACATCAGGCTGTATAGAAGAAGACTTGAAACTAGAGATTGAGACATAAACTCATGTTTACAATGTTTACTGAGGGAATACATCAAGAGAGAAGTAGAGTCACTTATATAGACTTCTATACAACCAGAGGAGTCGCCCCCTTGTGGTCAGGAGAGAGAATGCAGCTTTAACACATGAAGCATAGACTTCTATACAACCAGAGGAGTCGCCCCCTTGTGGTCAGGAGAGAGAATGCAGCTTTAACACATGAAGCATAGACTTCTATACAACCAGAGGAGTCGCCCCCCTGGTGGTCAGGAGAGAGAATGCAACTTTAACACATGAAGCATAGACTTCTATACAACCAGAGGAGTCGCCCCCTGGTGGTCAGCTTCAACACATGCAGAATGGAGCTTCAACACTTGAAGCATAGACTTCTGTACATCAGAGGAGTCGCCCCCTGGTGGTCAGGAGAGAGAATGCAACTTTAACACATGAAGCATAGACTTCTATACAACCAGAGGAGTCGCCCCCTGGTGGTCAGCTTCAACACATGCAGAATGGAGCTTCAACACATGAAGCATAGACTTCTATACAACCAGAGGAGTCGCCCCCTGGTGGTCAGGAGAGAGAATGCAGCTTTAATACATGAAGCATAGACTTCTATACAACCAGAGGAGTCGCCCCCTGGTGGTTAGGAGAGAGAATGCAGCTTTAACACATGACGCATAGACTTCTATACAACCAGAGGAGTCGCCCCCTGGTGGTCAGGAGAGAGAATGCAGCTTTAACACATGAAGCATAGACTTCTATACAACCAGAGGAGTCGCCCCCTGGTGGTCAGGAGAGAGAATGCAGCTTTAACACATGAAGCATAGACTTCTATACAACCAGAGGAGTCGCCCCCTGGTGGACACTGGAGAGAACGCAGGTTTGAGACACTTCAGACTAGATGGTATATCGTGCTTGTACACATATGTTCTAGTCTTCAATGTCCTCATTCATCCAAGATGACACAGCCGAGGGGGGGAATTGCCCGAGGGCACATCGGCATGGATTAGAGGAGCCGGGGATCGAACTCCCGAACTTCTGATTGAGGGAGGATCCACTCTAGCGAGCCACAGTTGCCACCTGGTTAATTAAAGACTTTCTAACTTTTGTAGCCTAAAGGGTGAGTCCATTAATTTTTTAGGTTTTACTAAATTTGATATGTCGACTGTTCCTCCTCAGCCGAGCGTACACAATATAACTGCTCTGCTTCACAGTCATGCTCAGGTTTTTAATGAAGTAATTTAAATTAAGCATGACTAATCGCGTCCTCTCTCATAAACATCAGTTTATAAAGTTATACTTATTCAGCCCTCGGTGCACGCTCCTGTAAAGCGTTTTATTTGGTGAGTGGTTATATTGACTGCACATACTGTAAACCAGCTCAGTGTGATGCAAATGCAATATTTTAAAGTCATAAAATAAGGATTTAGTGTACGTCCTCTACCTCGGGCACATGTTGCAGGAGAAGCCAGGCTTGTTTTTTCCCTTCTTTTTTGGCAACAGTTGCTTGAATCTGTAGCTCAGCAACAACAGAGTTTAGACTCACACAAGAGGAATTCACTGAAAATGATGTGCACTCTGTGCTCTCCACTTTGGAAATTATCCGTGTGGGCACTGAGCGTGCTCGCTGCATATCTCAGCCCCAATAACACCCAAAATGTAATAGTCAGCCCAAAGTCATTATCAGTTTCTTTTCTCTGCCCAAATCTATTTACAGCACCCTCCAGCAGTTTAAATTGGAAGATTACTCTTTAGTCCATACAAGTTAGAGAATGCACAGCGTTTCCATCACCGCAAGGCTTTGAAATCAATATGTCAATAAACCCTACATCTTTCTATTCCATTACCCTCCCTGCTGGTTGCATACGACAGGGGCACACACACACACACACACACACACAAACACACACACAGCGTTAGAATTTCTCCTCGTCATTACCAGGGTGCGTTCGGGGATCACTGACGTTTCTTTTTTACTCGGCAGCTTTTCTGCAGAATAAATCAAAGCAGCACAGAATAGAGAGGACGTCTTATTTTTTCATTGGTTATCATTTAAATTGCGGGGGCACATTTTCATCAGAGACACATTTCCACATATTTCAACAAAAGCTGATGCTGGGGGAGTAAAACTATAACCAACTGGCTGTCATCTGTCAGTCGCTCCCACGAGGGAAACGTCTGGACTTTGGTTATCACATGAGTTATCTCCTGCAAATAACAGCCTGCATGTTTTATTCATGGCGGCGGCTGAACTCTGGCCCGGCTCAAACCGGCCCGGGGTTGAAGATGGAGCATGTTAACTATTTATCGCACATTCCAACACGACGCGAGGCCGTCAGGCTGAAAGCCCGAGAGCACAATGCCGCTGCACAGAGCTGCTGACGGCTGGAGCGCCGCGTCCCCTCTGCTCGCCAGATAAGGATCCAGACCTCCTTTCGTCAGCACGGCGCTCCCCGCACGCCGCAGACTGACATGCAGGGCGTCCTGCTGTTCAACTGGCAGGGGAACAAGGACAGACAGTCTCTTATCAGCAGAGCTTCTCTCCTCTCCCTGGAACAGAGAGGCGCTGCCGCTCCTCTCTTCTCACCGGCATGTGACGGTCTCCGGGACGGGGAAACGACCGGCTCCCCTCCTGGTGTCCGGCTCGCTCGCCATGATTTAATGAAACGTATGAAATGTATTTTGTATTTCATGGAAGCAGGGACTGAAGGAGCCTCAATGAGCACATGAAGTGCGGTGCTTCTGTGGCTGTGTGGTTAGCATGCCCGTCGTTCAGTCAGAGGATCGGTGGCTCGAGTCCCTGTCGTTGTACTTAACCCTGAAGTGCTCCCCGTTGCTGTGTCCACGGCGTATAGAGCGAACATGTAAGTCGCTTTGGATAAACGTGTAAGCTAAATGAAGTGTAATGTATCTCTGAAGAAGAGAAGCTGATGACATTTGCTTTAGTTTGTCCTTCCTTCCTGAACATCAGTGTAATATTAAAGACATAGAAAGGATCAAACAAATAGGCGAGTCATTCAATAAATAAAATGACAGGATTATTCTCAAGTCATATTTCAAATGTCAAAAGTGTGATTCATTCCATCAGATTCCACATCCTGCTCGTTGCTCACAAAACAAATCGAGCTTTGACGGTGTTCTTGTTCAGCTCCTCCCACAGTTATCCTCACAACATGACCCTCATCACTTTCAGCTTTGCTCCAAGGAAATACTTCTTTTCATTTACAGCAACAAACAGTGGAAGTTATATGTATGACTTTAAATGTTGAAAAGTATCTCCGCCGGTCTCAGGATGCTCCTTCTGACAGCGCTAATCACTACGCCATTTCAAAAATTAAGATTACAAGATGATATGAAATACCAGGTTGAGTTTGAATGAGCCGCATGGTCTGAGGTTCCTTGTGACTGATCACTTCTACAGCATTCAGTATTTCATGCTGCGTGTACGCTACCGTTCAAACGTTTGCTATCACTTAGAAATGTCCTGATAAAAGAACTCTTTTTTTAATGAAGATAACATGAAATGAATCAGACATACCCTCTATGCATTGTTAATGTGGTAAAAGACTATTCTAGGTGGAAACGTCTGGTTTATAATAAAATACCTACATCGGTGTATAGAGGCCCGTTTCCACTCCAGAGTTCTGATGGTACATTGTGTTTGATCATCGCCTTAGAAGACTAATGGATGAGTAGAAAACCCTTGAAAACCTTCGTGCAGTGATGTCACACAGCTGAAAACATCTCTGCTGGTGAGGGAAGCTATAACACTGTTCTCCCTTTGAGCTGGTTGAGTATCTGGAGCATCACATGTGTGGGTTTGACTCTCAAAATGTCCAGAAAAAGAGAACTTCCATGTGAAACTCTCCAGTCTCTTCTTATTCTTAGAAATGAAGGATATTCCAGGAGAGAAATCGCGAAGAAACTGAAAATTGAACTGAAAATTGAACTGAAAAACCTTTGAACTGTAGTGTATTTATTTATTCTTGGGACCAGAGACGAAAGCATTAATACTACCTGATTTTTGATGGCTGAGCTCTAACATCCAGACGCAGACGTTCCCAGCAGCCTCCCCGTGCAGACGGGGACGACCAGCAGCAGCATCCTGGAAGTTGCTCCGCTCAAAAGTGTCGATTCCTGCTCCAGTGATGGAGTTCTGGATTTGTGAAATCCCTTTATAGCGGCCATGTTGCTGCGGTGCCATTGCTGTATTATTACAGCTTACTCCTGTAAGCCGCATTCTCCACAGAGGTTAACAACATGCTTTGAGCCAGGACGAACAGCTCTGCATCCTGTCCTCCATTCATGCACATATTGGGCTTACGAGAACAAAACATTTAATCCTATGCAGCTTTTTGATTTCGGTCTGAATTCAAACATTCTGTTTTATTCCGCCTGTATTATACATCCACTTCATACACTACATGTGTGTGGCTCTGCGTTGTGTTTTTATGGACGTTAACTGTGTCGCAGGATGAGCTCTTTTTTTCGTAAATATTTCAGAGGTCAAATTATGGCTCATATATTAGTCATAAGTCACAGAGAACACAACATCTTGGATCGGGTTGTCCCGAAAAATGATGCCGGAATCAAAAGGAATGGGGAATACAGCTGCTGTTGCGTCATCTCCACCGCCTCACAATTCCTTGTGAGGCTAATTATTTGTAATTAGGCAATTTCTTTTTTGAAGGCGTAAACAAAGAAACTGAATGAATTCAGCAAACGGCTTCTCTGCTCCAGGTCTTTTAATCATGCAAACATTTTGCTCTGTGCAAGCTGGCCATGTTGGATTCAGCCTGGGAGAGTTATTGATTCAACTGAGGCTTCAATCAGTTCTCCCTCTGCTTCCAGTTAATTTATGGCTGAAGCAAGGATTATTGAGCGCTCATGCGAACTGAAGAAGCAACAAATTAGCACTTCCAAAATCATTTTTGGAAAAAAAAATACCGATTATTTTTTTCTTTGGTCACTGCCTTTCTTCTGAGATAGCAGAGGAAACAAGGAGCTGATAGGTGGAGTTGTGAAGGAGGTTTCTTAAGATGGTGTTTAACCTCATAATACAGGCGGCATCAGAGCGCCGGGCCGGCTTTATCGGTCGCGACGTCATCGGGGTGAAAGTGAACCTTTTATTGGACCGAGTGGGATGAGATCAGAGTCCTTTTGGGAAACTTCTTTACAGTCGTAGGATAACTTCACAGCCTGACGTTTAGAGGATGCAACATGCTTTTGAGCTAATGAGGCTCGACAGGAACAGGAGGCCTCGTGAAACTCACAGTTTTGCTGAATCGTCTGTTTGGCTTTTTCATTACTGTGTAAAATCTCAACAGAAACGTCTTAAGAAACATGTTTTTTTTTTCCCAGAGTACACTTGTGAAAGCGAAGCCACGTGAATCTCTCTTGTGGATGTGAGAGTGTGTGTGTGTGTGTGTGTGTGTGTGTGTGTGTGTGTGTGTAGCACTGAGCTGATGTCCTGAGTGAAGCGCTGGATCCGACCTCAGGAGAGACGAAGCGGTCCAATACGTTGGAGACTCTCGTACACTGCACGGTCCACTCTACATGACCCGGGCTAATTATTCATAATTATGTTAATAATAAAGTATGTATTACATATCACACAGCTTGGTGAAAGCTTGTGTTTCAATAATTCCTCATCTTTCATTTTTTTGATTCAGCTGGTTTGGTGATCATCAGGGATGAAAGACAATCGTATTAATAAATTAATTAATAACCTAAGTCATGTCACTGATCCGGGTCATGATTTGGGTTTTCATGCATTCAGGCTGGTCATTGGTTCATGCTGGTTCTCACTCTGTCTTCAGCCAATAGAACGGCTGCTCTGCTTCTGGTCCCGCCTCCCTTCAGTGTCGGCGTATGTTCATTCTGATTCAACTTCGGAAATAAATAAAGAAATGAATTCCTTTGTCTGGCGAGTGAGTTCCTTCAGTTAAAGTCAGCTGACAGGACTTTCAAAACATTTCTATAAAGATTTTCACTTTCTTTCTATCGTTTAAATTTTTTTTAAAAACAAATCCTCTGTCCGGACTTCTCGAATTAAGGCTCTTCTTTGTTGCACTTTAAAAAAATACTAAATTATTAAAGTACTATGTTTAGAGGGAAACGTTTTTCCAACCAGATTAAAACACCAGATTAAAACACCAGTTTTAAACACGCATTCCACACATTTGTGTAATTATATTTATTTTATTGTTTATCTTTGAGGATATTTTAACTGTTATGTGAAGTGACTTTGAGTACTTAAAAAGCACTATATAAATAAAATGCATTCTTCTTCTTCTTCTTCTTCTTCTTCTTCTTCTTCTTCTTCTTCTTCTTCTTCTTCTTCTTCTTCTTCTTCTTCTTCTTCTTCTTATGTTTACATTAAGCAATTGAAACAAACCCACTATGCAACATACGTGGATGGGTTAAGTACAAACATGCCAGTTTGGCTTCAGATAAGTTTGTTATTTTAAGTTGTGTAGGAGACTTTATTAATAAGAAATCTTTGTCATTTGGACACAAGCGGTGCTCTCCTGAGTTTATGCATTAATCTGAGATTATGTAGCCCACATTTAGAACGGACTACGACAACGTAGGGCGAGGCTTTAGGAGAGCTTAACCTTGTTGTTTTATTATATGCCTTTGTAATGGTTCTACATAATTATGACTTTGTATCTCATAATTATGACTTTTATCTCATAATTATTATTATATTTTTGTGGCGGGAATGGGCTTCCATAGCGTCCAACTGACTGTCACAATGAAACATTCTGTATTTTGAACTGGAGATTTCAGCGGGACAAACTTTTTTTTTTTTTAAGCATGTTCTCTTTTTTGTGGAAAGGAAAGCTTGTCAAGTTTTTTTACCCCCCCACCAAAAGTCTGTCATTTCTCTGTCAGACAGATTGGCGACAAATGTTCCATAACTGTCTGCCGCCGAGGAACACGGGGAGAGCAATTCTCCACGCTCACCAGTCACTCTAATCTTCAAAGGAAGCTGTTATTGCTCCGCTTCCATCGCTCTCCATCCAGCACAGAGTTTATCCGGCCCATCCTGCCAGAGTGTCAGGTAAAGTGCTAGATTACGGCTCTGTGTCAAGTGAACTACTTCCAAAACGACAGCGCTTAAAATTCCGCCATTTGTTTTGTTCCTTAACACTTTTTTCTTTTTTTTTTTACGTTTTTTTTTTATTTTTTAGTGGGACCGGGAGCGACACAGCGATTCCCTCTCCATATCGGCTTGCCACCAAGCCTCAGGGGCGGAGGCTGTCAGGCCCATCTGAGCGGAGCGCCTCGGCGTGGCGGTGCCTGATGGAGCGAGGGGCCGACTGCTCTGTAGCCGGATGGCGCTCTTTTTTTTTCTTCTTTTTTTTTGGTGCTGCAGCCTTTAGGAGATCAAAGTCAAACTCCAGCCGAGCGGAGTGCTTGTAACTACAATGCATCAAGGGCAGCGCTCCTCTTCGCCTAATTGTGAGGCGGTTCAAAGGGGAACGGAGCTGCTCCGATTAGATTGTGCTTGCAGGAGGGGAGAGAGAGAGAGAGGCAGAATGGAGACGAAGCATCGGGGAGGGTGGAGAAGAGACAAAGGCAAAGATATAAGTGGGATGACAGAGGGTGTGGTTGGGGGTCTGGAGAGGAAACAGGGCCAAACTTTCTCCTCTCTGGTGTCTTTTCATTCCATTGTCTCCTTCCCCTCCTTTCAACGAGCTCGGCCTGTCACAGTCCTTCGCTCCGATGAAACTCTGCTCCAGTAGTGTGGAGGAGATACGAGGCGACCGCCTGTGCACACACACACGCCGGCCAAGTTTGTCATTGCTGTTTTTTTTGCCAATCTCGCCACGATATTATTGTCCTGGTTTAATGTAGTTTGCGCAAACGAGGGCAAGGACTTCCACTCTGAAACGTTTTCACTGCGCTCATATTCTGATGTTGCGCAGGCCAAGAGAGCCAGCGGCCCAGGAATAAAAGAAAGGGGGAACGTGGGCGTGTGCAGTTTGTGTTCCAGGGTTAGCGGCGCTTTGTTTCCTTTGTTCACTACCTTAAGATTGGCGATTACAATTTCTGTACACATGAGCGCTTGTAAACATATTCCTTTCATCCGCCGACACGGGGAGCTGTAACCGCTGTGCTCTAAATTCAGTGCAGACTGTATGACACCAATAAGCTCTACACCGGCGGAAAATAACTGAGAAAACAGCGGGCACTTTTTTTACATTTCAATCAGAGCGCCCGTGCATGAAGCGCCGCCGCTCGTCCATCTTCTCTCATTGCACTTGGCGGCTGCGTGTACGCGTCTCTGTGTGTTAACTCAAATGGCGTGTCGGCTCTGCGGGCTGGCGTGAGGTGGAGATGAATACAATTAGTTTCACATCGCTAAGGCATAAATGATGAGCCTCTGGAGAGCGGAGCGAGCGTCCTCCGTCAGAACGCTGCCGTGGACGCTCTTCATCTCCTCCCAAGCTCCTCTTCATCTCCTCTCAGCTCCTCTGGGGACTGATGGAGGTCGTCGCGGAGACCTGAGGGCTCCTGCGTTATTCCAGTGGATGTTATTCCTCCACACACTCACATCATGTCATGATGGTGGTTGCCATCGCGAGATAATGTCATCTGCGTGGGCGTCACTCTGGCCCACATATGAAATACTACTAGAGAGTACGACTCGGCCCGGGAAGACACTTGCAGTATGTATTTGGTTCTGGTGCTCCGCCAGTACTGATAACATCACCCTGAACTCTCCCCAAGGTTGAGCTTGAAGACGTTGTAACTTTAGAAGTGAAAAGCTTTTCAGAATGACTCAACATACGGTCGCTTGCATTGACCGTATGTTGAGGAGCCACATCCAACCCTCAGCACACGGACTGCGTGAGTTAAGAGTCAGTAGGACATAAGTAACTTCATCCAACTGAGACTTTAGTGTCTTGTTGTTTTCTAACAACAGCCTAAAAGCCACTCTGTGACTTTGCTTAGTTTATTGTTAAGATATTGCTGTGAAACTAGAAATGTGTGTTTGCTGAAACAAAGGCCAGTGTGAAAGTATGTGAAATCCACTTCTCAGGACAATTATTTGGATCTCTTTGTTCTGTGTCATCTGATCTGTAACCAGCAGAGCAGCACATGAGTCAACAGAGCTGTCAATCACTTCCATTCACACTTCTGACCAAATCTGTGATGTCTTCTGGATTTGACTTTACTCCAAAACAACTCATGCATGCTGCTCACAAATGTTCATCTGTCAGTTTGTATCGGCTTTCATCAGCAGACGCTTCAAAAGTCTTTATTAAACGTACATTTCACTGTTGAAGATTACCTCCTTCACCAAATGCACTTGAGAAGCTCAAAGGGATGTGAGAAGCAGCAGCCACGTGGTGACCAGAGTGATTAGCATGGTGGGCGTGTTGAGGGCGTGTTGAAGGCGTGTTGAGGGCGTATTGAGGGCGTGTTGAAGGCGTGTTGAGGGCGTGTTGAAGGCGTGTTGAGGGCGTGTTGAAGGCGTGTTGAGGGAGTGTTGAAGGCGTGTTGAGGGCGTGTTGAAGGCATGTTGAGGGCGTGTTGAAGGCGTGTTGAGGGTGTGTTGAAGGCGTGTTGAGGGTGTGTTGAAGGCGTGTTGAGGGTGTGTTGAAGGCGTGTTGAAGGCGTGTTGAGGGCGTGTTGAAGGCGTGTTGAGGGCGTGTTGAAGGCGTGTTGAGGGTGTGTTGAAGGCGTGTTGAGGGCGTGTTGAAGGCGTGTTGAGGGTGTGTTGAAGGCGTGTTGAGGGTGTGTTGAAGGTGTGTTGAGGGGGTGTTGAGGGTGTGTTGAGGGTGTGTTGAAGGCGTGTTGAAGGCGTGTTGAAGGCGTGTTGAGGGTGTGTTGAAGGCGTGTTGAGGTTGGTGTTGAAGGTGTGTTGAGGGCGTGTTGAAGGCGTGTTGAGGGGGTGTTGTTGGCATGTTTTGAGCGTGGTGGGGGCGTGTTGTGGGCGTGTTAAGGGTTTTTTGTGGCCGTGTGGTGGGCGTCTTGAGAGTGACGTAGTTCACTCATAAAAACACTCTTTACATGACCATGGATCTATTTAGGTGCTTTAGAAACAGGAAGTCTTAAAAATCTTATTTTAAGAAAAGATTTTGAGGCCAAATCAAATAATTTACAAGATATTTAACCTTTGTTTCCTTAAAGTGCTTTGAACACGTGACTTGTTTCTATTTAGGACTCGTCCAAAGACAATAAAGTAGGCCATGAATATGAGCTGTGAGTTAACAGACAATTTGGGTTATGGTCTTTTTCCTGGTTTAAAGAAGAAAGAAAAGGTTTTCATGCAGGAGTCCTACTGGGAACACAAGTCTCCTTTGCCTTGAAAGGTTCATAACTCAGTGAATGAGCTGGCAGTATGTGGGAGCCTTGATGAGAGCAGCGTGAATTATCTGAATTTATGAGAAATGGAATTTCAACGCTTCCTTTTTTTAATCTCCTTTAGCGTAGATAGATATGCCGTCCCACAATTCCTTGAGGCAGTTACTTTCTAAAGTGCTATTCGACCGTTCATGAGAACAAACAATACACCTGTTTTGTGTAGGTCAACATGTCTTGGTAGCACTCTTGGTGGTGATATTTTGCAGCCAAATCAAATAGTTTACAGGATATTACAAGAACAACATCGAAGTGAATATAACAAATTGTGAAAAAATCTATTTCTCATGAACAACATCAATCGACATAAATAAATATGACATGTAGGATGATTCTATGGTCAATGAATTAACTTCATATTTATGAGAGACACTTTGTGTGATTAAAACACTATATTCATGTTTTATTCCATTCCAACCTTGGTAATGCAGCAATATTGTTTATGTGTTATAAATAATCCTTTATTAGTCACATAGTGGGGACATTTGCAATTCAATAACAAGACAAATTATCTCAGAAAGATTGCACGCAGGAATTATACAAGTTTAATTGATATTGCACATGTGGTATGTGAGGCACTGAAGGGGCTGTTTACATGGTCTACATGGGACAATACTGGACGGGATGCGCTTCGTGAAGTCTTTCAGAATGTTGTAGTTTCAACATGGCAGATCCCCGGCAATAGGAAAAGACATTAGGGCGTATTTTATTTGGCTTTTCAACTGCAGTCCAGGAGTCTGGAATAAGACAATAACCAGAATGAAATCCTCATACCAAGATTTTATGGCCTCATAAATTCCCCTTTAACACATTACATATTGTCCAAAAACGAGCTATTAAGCGAGAGAACAGGCTACATACCTTTGTAATTAGAATGTGTTGTTGTTGGCCGGGGGCGGCTGGTGCTTTACTGGACATCGTTGGGAGTGGGCAACACGGGAGTGGTGCAACAAGGGGGTGAGCAACACAGGAGTCGACAACAAGGGAGTGAGCAACACGGGAGTGAGCAAGTCAGGAGCGAGCAACAAGGGAGTGGTGCAACAAGAAAGTGGTGCAACAAGGGGGTGGTGCAACAAGGGATTGGTGCAACAAGGGGGTGGGCCACAAGGGAGTGGTGCAACAATGGAGTGGGCCACAAGGGAGTGGTGCAACAATGGAGTGAGCCACAAGGGAGTGGTGCAACAAGAAAGTGGTGCAACAAGGAAGTGGTGCAACAAGAAAGTGGTGCAACAAGGAAGTGGTGCAACAAGGGGGTGGTGCAACAAGGGATTGGTGTAACAAGGGGGTGGTGCAACAAGGAAGTGGTGCAACAAGGGAGTGGGCCACAAGGGAGTGGTGCAACAATGGAGTGAGCCACAAGGGAGTGGTGCAAAAAGAAAGTGGTGCAACAAGGAAGTGGTGCAACAAGAAAGTGGTGCAACAAGGAAGTGGTGCAACAAGGAAGTGGTGCAACAAGGGAGTGGGCCACAAGGGAGTGGTGCAACAAGGAAGTGGTGCAACAAGGAAGTGGTGCAACAAGGGAGTGGGCCACAAGGGAGTGGTGCAACAAGAAAGTGGTGCAACAAGGAAGTGGTGCAACAAGGAAGTGGGCAACGAGGAAGTGGGCAACAAAAGAGTGGGCAACAAGGGAGTGGGCAACAAAGGAGTGGGCAACATGGGAGTGGACAACAAGGGAGTGGTGCAACAAGGGAATGGGAAACAAGGGGGTGGTGCAACAAGCGAGTGGGAAGCAAAGGAGTGGGCAACAAGGGAGTGGGAAGGTTGTAAAATGGTTAAAGTCTGAAAAGAAATCAGAACACTGAAGTGATTTAAAGTATTTTTCAGCATGAGTAAAATATATTTATACAAGTTGGAATCCAAGTGTATATTTTCTCAAATGATGTCTGCCTAAAATTACAATGCCCCGCTCATAATAACCTGATACAATTGTTCTAGAGTAGCTGTTAGTAACTGAGAACTAGATTATAAAAAATATACATGGTGGGTGGTCCCCGAGACAAAGGGGAGCTGTGGCCTTCTACATCGGACTCTTTGTTACAGCGTGTTGAACATAAGAGCGAATCCAAAATCACCGGGTCCGAAGGACAAAGAATACCTTCAGACGTCCAACGTAGAAAATGGAGGAAAAGGGAGAAATTACAAGAACGTTAGCGAGTTGCAGTGAGTGAGCAGTTGTATCAAACAGAAACTGATTTGATGGCAAAGTAAGTGTGAACACATACGAGGAATGTGAGTGCTCTCAATGAACATTCATAGAAATAGACGTATGGTTAAAAACAGCAAAGGACAAAAAACGTTGACTTCTATAAACATTTGACGACTATGGACAGAAACACATTGATAATACTGTAAACGTGCCCATATATAAGCATAAAACACGCAAGGTACTGAACCAACATTGCCCACTTTGGCCTAAACTGAACAAGCACTATCTAACATGAATCTACTAATGTCCCTGTGATTGTGAAGCAGAGGATTTCCCAATGTTACCAATAACAGACCGTTTTGATCAAGGCCTTGAGATCCAGTCAGTAAAGTTCAATGATATGCCTTCAAGATACTAAACTCCTGAAAAAGCAGGAATGACAACAGCAAACATGAGTACAGTACTGCACTGACATAGAGCCGTGAAGGACTCGATATTGGTGTCATGGTGTTGCGTCAATCTGGTGATGCAACAATAATGATGTCATTGTCTCCACTGGAAGGAATCAAGGTTTTATGTGTCGTGTCTGTTAGAGCTGCCATCAACAACTCATTGTATCAACTATTTTAATGATTAATCAATTCATCTAAAAGAAACGTTTTCCTCCAATATTGAGTATTTGATTTATTTTAATTGTGTTTGTAAAACCTGTCGACTATGTCATTATATTATGCAGCACAATTATGCAGTCATTTTTGGTGTTGTTAGATTATGTCATACTAATATTATTCTCTAATATTTCCCTCAAAGTTGAGTAAAACACCTTTGAATGTGTGTATTCCTCCACGTCTCATGCAGTAATATAAAGGTAATGTGAACAGACAAGCCTCCAATAAGACCGGACATGTGGTGTTGCCCAAAGCCAAGAAACCAAACAGTTTCATTCCATTTCCCAAAGTAACTGCAAACATGAACTTTGACCTTTGCGCTCATCCTGCCAACAGCACCTCTGATGTGAACACTGGACGTGAATCTTACCTCTTCACGTCAAACTTCCTCTTGGACAGTCGTCTGCTGCATATTTTCTCAGTGATGCCTACACACCAGCTTCATGTTCTAATTAGCACTTAATCCTAACCCCCCCCCACACACACACACACACACTTCCCCTTCTCCATCACTGACTCATTTAGAAATGATAAATGTACTTGATCTAAACTGTGACAGGATGATTAATGTGAGTAAGAATATGAGTCTGCTTTATGCATGGCAGATTTTAAACGGTGAGATTTTTTTTTACACTGTCAACATAATTATATGACCATTCCCCCTTTTGTCGTTTCTTCTATTGTTTCTACAAACCCACTGGCTCATTTAGCTTTTCATATAAATCTGCAGTTTGTCATCCAGTTATGTCTCGCAGTGATTTTATTTGAGAAGTTTGTATTTACAAAGAAGTTTCCTAAACTTACTCATAAGTTTCTCATTTCATCAAAGACCATTTTTTACCTTTATTCTTGGGATTTTTTTACCCCAAGATACAGGATCTAAGATTTTCCAACAGTCAGTATCACATATACCCTTCAGGGCCCCGGTGGAAATGTTCTTTGAAACACTTTTTTTTTATGCCTCAACAGTTTTTGAGTCAACTTGCAATACTTTTGTATTCTATTGCACCGTTTTTTCTGGCCATTTTATATTCTGGCTCATAGTAAAACTTGTTCATTCCCTCCAGGTCTGTGTATGTTAGTTGACGTCAGATGTGCAGGCTCCTTGGCTTGAAGCCATATGTGGTGTGTCCTTAGATGTGCTTTTCGTAATGCCAATTATGTTATACTTAAAAAAGCCACAGTCTAAATTAATTGTCTTCTAAAAGGCAAACTCATTATCAGCCAGTGTAACTCAGGGGACAGTGTCGCACAAGATAACTTGTTGGACCTCTATGCTTAAATAGAAAATGATTTAAAAAATGTAAAACCCAAACAACAGCCAAGTAACTCAAAGAATGAACGTAACTACTGATATAATGTGTTGCCTGCCACATCTGAACCTGAGGAAAGCAGCCATCGGTGTCAAAATAGGGAGCTGCTTCCTCAAAGTTCCCCTTTGTTTCGCAACACAATAGTAGAGGTGTGGAAATGTCTTGATGTTGATGATGATGTTGTACCGAGAGCGGAGCTCACACACAGACCTCGCTGATATGTGACCCAGTAAAGACTCACACCTTTACACGTCAGTATGTGGACCGTGTTCTTCTGAAAAATCTCTCCTCAAAGCCTGTCAAGGCCAATGAAGCAGTTGTAGGCAGGGCAAATGTTCCCCCTGGAGCTACAACAGACCCGGCACGGTTATTTTTCCCTTAATCTATTTGTTCTTTACCTTATTGAACTTGACTCTATATACCGTTGCTGGTGAGCTCGCTCCCTACCCAGAGCATTGCTATCAAGGCATGTCGACACACTGCGGTTTAGCTTGCCAACAAGCCGTATTCCCGTAGCCTAGCTAACGGCTACTTTCTGTCTGCTTAGCTTGCTAGCAGCTCGCGTGTTTAGCATGCTACAGCCACCGCTATGAGACCATGACCTCCAGATTATGGGGTTGGCAGAGCTCCAAAGTTAATTATTTTTTCTGTCATAGCCCAGTTTCTACAGCTAATGATAAATAGTTTTTTAAGAAGAATCAAAGTTCACAAGCACGAGATTAGCCCTGAAACATCATGCACTATGCAGTTAGCTATGCTAAAGTTAGCACAGTATTCGGAGCACAAATGAAACGCCAGAGGACCAAAACCCTTTGTGGGTTCTCGGTCCACTTCAACAGCAACAGAGAGAGAGAGTTGTGTGGAGAAGGACATGTGTATGTGAATGGAAACACATCCAACATGCACAGTCTAGCATCACTCACATGTGCAGCACGGGTGAACAATATCTGAAGTAATTGACGTACATTGGCAGACAGTCAGGGTGGAACTAATTCAAGCATGCACAAGTTTTATTTTCTACTTCTTTCTATTAACTTAATATTTTCAAATTCTCATTATAAGCAATGTTTTTCAGTTTTATAGCTTGTTGTGACCATTTGTAATTTTAAAAAGTGTTTATTCTGTGTTTGTGAAGTGTAATACAGGAGCGATATTTTTATGATGAATGTACCAGTGGGTAAATGACATCTCACGTCGCAGAAGGAGGATCGTGTCTTGGACTACTGGCATATTTATATCGAGCCGGTGTGCAGTCAGAGCAAAAGTCAGTGTGCTGTCACATTTTTTTTGTATAGTTTTTTTGCTCAATATTGTTTCATTCCATTATCCGTTTATCCTTTTCAGGGTTACGGGTGGCTGGAGCCAATCCCATCTAACATTGGGCAGTGTTCACCTGGACAGGTCTCCAATTCCTCTCAGGGCACTGTTGGGTTTTGTATCATTGTAATGGGTTTGGGTTGTAAATATTGGACTTGTACATGTGTAATAAAGAATTGTTAAATGCGTACATTAAAATATATGAGGGTTATCATACTTAATAAGGGATATTATTATGAATGATATGTAACTGTATGCATAAGAAGGTCACTGCATGTGTTGTACTACTGTATAATGATTCAGGAGTGAATGGATTTTGAATAGTCTGCATTGTGTTAGAATTGTGTTACTGTAGCTTTAAGAGTTAGTTCTTCCAGGCTGTTGGTCAGGAAGCGGAGGAGGACATTGGAAGTGAAACTTCGGTGTGCAGATTAATCTGTGTTTCTTGGAACTTTGTTTTTGGTGAAGGCAGAAGAGACTTAGAGGGCCTTGATCAAGTGTTGTATCTTCTGAAAATCACTTATCTTTTTATTAAATCTTTTTATTATAACGTATTGATTCTGGTGTTTCTTTCATCATGACCGCCTGGGATTCTTGGACATATTCTTCAGCATTAACATTCACGCTCACATTCACGCCTTTTAATCTGAGCTGCGTTTCTTTGGACTGTGGAAAGAAGCCGGCAACAAACTCCACACAAAAGGACCGCCTGGGATCGGGAATCGAACCCTCCTCTTGCTGTGAGGTAATTGTGTTAGCCACAACACCACCGTGCAGTGCGGCGCTCTTCAATATTTATTGAAATATGTTAATTATTTTTTAAATTTTGTACATTCTGTATCATTCCTATGAATATTGCTTGGTTGCGCATGAAAAGCCCAAAAAGTGAGGCTTCCGTGGTATAAAATGACCCAGATCTTCTACATCCCACATGTCCCATGATGCAAGTGCACTGATGTTTTGAAAATGTTGTTGGCATAAAAAAGTCATTAAATCCCATTTAGTAAAGCATAAAGTATTCTGTAAACACCCATTAACAACTGGAAAACACTGTGAAACTGATCACTGACGCAATGATTTAATTACCATTTCACAGGTTGCCTTCTGGTAGAGTTACATCATCAGTGCAGGAAAAGGGGAAACCAGAGTATTTACAGCTGAACAACCAGCTCTGCACGTCTGAGATGATTTAGTTTTCACCAGTAAATTACCTCAATAAAACAGCGGGGGAAAGATTTGCTTGTCAGTCATCTCTACAACTGACATAAATGCAGACGCCGGCACATTGAATATGCTCAGAGGGCATTGTTTGGCGGTTGGTTTTCCATTGCTCCAAACCAATTAGTCGTGATTTAAGAATGGTTGTTTTTCTTCCAACAGTGGGGTGCTCCAGTATCAGGAACATGCTAAAAGAAAAATCAATTCTAAGACAAGCAGTAATGGACAGCAGATAATGAGAGGCTCTTTGTAAGAAATTATAGTTTGGTTGTATGGATCCATTGTTAACGCTGAAGGTTGAAAATATACAGGGGTCATTTACACTGTGAGTCCGAATGGGTTAATGACAGAATGCATTCTTTGTCTCAGTGAAGGCCGGACGCCTCGTGAATACCTCGCTGTGTTTGATAAACTCAGTACTTTCTGGGGGGAAGAAACATGTGTTTAGTTTTGAAATGGAAAAAGTTCTGATGAATGGAAAAACTAGCCAGAGGTCAGAGAATAAATCTCAATTTCAACAAAATGGCCTTTTCATTGAGAGAGTCTTTGGTTTTGTTGCTTCGCTGTCCAACACAAGTCCTTCATGACAGAAAGAAAGAGAAGGCCTTTCGATGTGGCATCTTGCAATTATTATCAAAGGAATAAAGATGGTATTACATTTAGATGTATTCATTTAACACCATCTTCATTCAGCATTGATACACTTTCACAAAAGACTCCCATGTCTGAGTCATGTAAGCAATTCATGACACAATCACACACACTCTACCTGAATGAGAAGTGTGTGTGAGCGGACTGAATTACTCAGACATGAAAATCCCTCACCTTTCGGCGAAATTCAACTTTCGTAAATTGTGTTGATTTAATGAGATTTATTTTGGGTGTGGGGGGGATATTTATATTCAGTGAACTGCGACCAGGAGGCAGAAGGGAGCGCGAGTGCATTGTAATATAATATTTTATGGTATATCTAAGTTAAGTTACCCAGGGGCTCTGTTGACATAGACTTAGCTAACATTAGCTCTAGCTTGATGAATTGAGTCATTGAACACAGCAGGAGAGAACGCAACGTTAGCCAGCTAGCTAACGCTCCAGTGGGAAATTATTAGCTAACGCTAATGAGGAGCTAGATTCGGAGGTGAGGGAACTGAGGGATCACACAGGACGAGACTTTTAAAAGCGCAGCTGCTTAAAAAACGTCTTGACAAAAAAGACGAGAGCTTTCAGTTGTACTTTCGGCTCAGCAGGAGTCAGTTGGAGCGTTTTCTGAGCATTAGAGTCGTGTTTCCATCTAGAATTGTAACGCGCTTCGTAATGAAATACCTCTAATATTAGCGCCTAGTCAGAGGTCGCCATTTTCCTTTGAATTCCCCGCTGTTCACACCACACGACCACAGAAAGGAATAAAGCCCGCCTCTCGCTTGATCCGATTGGCTGCCTAGGCCAAGTGTGACACCCCCCCCCCCCGACACACACACACTTGAGAGCCCTGTGTAATATCCTTCTCACCTTTTTCACCCCTGACCCGTTTTCATGCCTGATTACTTTTATTCTGTAATATTTGCAGGACACTGTTGTGAAAAATGCAGTGACTTGCAGAACTCTATTTAATTGTGGATGTGGGTTATTATTTACAGATGACCACATACTTCTTCACTTTTCTGTCTGTCTACAACATATAAATGAAACATTCTGGCCATTACGAAATGAAAAGGCGATGTAGAAAGATTTAGAATCATCCTTAAACTGACAGGCGTGTCCCCCTTGATCTGCAATCAGCATACTGCCACTTCCCCATTCCTCCGTACAAGGGAATACGTCTGCCAAGAGTTTATCATGGAGGAAGCAGTGCAGGTGTTGTTAAAAAAAAAGAAAAGCATGGCAATTTCACTACTGAAGAATTTGAGACGACGCAGAGCCGAGGTAACGGCAGAAAAGGCTTTTCCACAGGAGTGGCGATGGTAAAAATAAAGTGAAAAAAGGCTTGGGCTGCAATACGTGATGCGGGTAATGTTGTGTCCCCTGAGATACTGAGACTGTGGCGCAGCTAAAAAGAAACAGCCCATGAAAGACTCACAGCAATTATGGGACAAACATTCCATAAATGGCACATGTCCAAGAAACAAGGGTGAAAGTGATGACATCCAGCAAGGACTTTCACCCAGAGCTCCTTTATTTCATAACCGTATGAAATAAAGGAGCCAATAGTACGAAGCCTCTTTCATAACGCTGACAGTCAAATTATGAATCAACATTCAAACGCTACGCAGCTTCTGTTTCTTGTGCATTTTCATTATGTTTACACATGTTTTTGTAGATTTGTATGTAGCCTTTTTAGCTACAAAAAAGTAATAATTATGAGATGAAAAGTCATAATTATGAGATAAAAAGTTGAAATTATGAGATAAAAAGTTGAAATTATGAGATAAAAAGTCATAATTATGAGATAATAATAATAATAGTTTCAACTTATATAGCGCTTTTCATAGTACACAAAGATGCTTCACACAATAGACAATAAAATACGCAACAGAACACGAACGTGAAGACAAGAGCAAACAAAAACAAACAATAAAGAAATAATGAGAAGTAAACAGAAGAGGCTGTGCGGGCAGAGCGGAGAACAGGTGCAGAGGTTTATCAGGTAAAGCAAGTTGGAAGAGGTGTGTTTTGAGGGCTTGAATGATGGTAGGGTGGGAGATAAAAAGTCATAATTATGAGATAAATGTCATAATTATGAGATAAAACGTCATAATTGAAAAAAAACATAGACGTATTATTTTTATAAAAACAAAATATTCAGCTTCAAATTCAATTTTCTTTGTGTTTAGACTTTCAAAAAATGAATATTCATTCCACTGCGCTCAGAAAGGTGTTTGCGCTGCTTGTTGGCACGACGTCATAACAGAGGGTCTAACAGCAATCTGTCAGCGCCAATTATTACATCTACAGGACCACAATAACCAGAATATCCCTTCTGTGAAGTAATGACATCATGAAATATGACAACAAACATTCAATGTGATGTTTGAAAACCTCAATAGAAGCTCACAAATATATATTCATTATGAAAAGAATTGATAAGGAATAAAAATGTGTTAGTTACTTGTAATAATCATATTAGTTATGAAGCTCTTAGTATTGTTGTCAATAAAAGGTGTAAACTTGACAGACAACAGGTCGGGGTGGGTCCAAAAACACCAACATTCACCAGGGTTCGTGTCCCTGTACTAAATACTACTTTATGTACTAAACATTCATCATGTCCCTGTACATTATGTACTAATTATGTATTATGTACTTTAATACATATAATAATTAATAATACATATAATAATACATATAATATTTATATAATTATATAATAATAATATAATTTAAATATATAAATATAAATATTATAAATAATACTATTATAATATTAATTAATTAATTACTTATTATAATATTATAATTATAATAATATTATAAATAAATATTATAAATATATAAATATAATAATAATATTATTATATATAATAATTATAATAATTTAATACATATAATAATTTAATAATTATGTATTATGTACTGTACTTTATGTACTAAACATTCATCGTGGAGTTATTTCAACTCAAACCACGATCTGCCCGGAAACATAACCGAGTCGTTCTGTTGCATCAACAAAACCAAGTAGTTTCCTCATGTGTGTGTGTGTGATGAGCCTCTGCAGACTTCCTGGTGGCGTTTTGTGGCCATAAAGCCTGCGGACTGGACTCAGGAGACAGCATGTCACTTCCTCTGGCCAAGCTGGCTGACTTCCTGTTGGCTCCCCACACACATGAATGGGATCACATCCTATAAACATATGTCTCCAATAGACTTTCCCAAATGTTCACAGAACAAATGTATGACATTCTCAAACGACGCTGCATTGCCTGGTTGACCTTGAGGAAAGAGGCGAACAAGAGACGGCTTCTTTTTAGAGTATTGCAGGACTTATTCACTACTATCAAGACTGTCGGTCAAAGTAAGCGTCAGTAACTTGGCTGCAACTCTTTATGCATGCTTTCATAAAAGAGTTGGCGAAACACACATCGACATTATCACAGTGATATCAACCACACGCTGCATTTTCTGACCAAACACCTCCAGACAGTTTGTCTGTGAGTGTCAATAATTGTGTTTGATTTACTGCTGACATGTTAAAGTCATCTGAGGTTGTTCTCGGTGTGTAAAAGGATGTCATTGATTGTTTTCTGTTTTACTTTGTAAAAATCTGACCTTACGAGAAAGATTTTTTTGGGGGGAAATGAATCAACCCGCAGGAATTCTGCAAAAAAAAACACAAGATAATCACAATCCAACAGTCCAGTCCTGCTTAATGTAAATATACATGTGAATACTTTCAGTTCAATCCTTTGCCAATTCATAAATGCCAAAGAAACCTCTTTTAATAATTCCCTCTGTAAATCTGTGCAATCCATAACTAATGGTATTTCATACTCAAAGGATAATAAACTAGATCCCCACATTATCTTTTCTTAATAACGACACTGATGATTCGTCCTCAGCCAAACTGAGTATTTGTATGCAGAGACAGTTGTAAATATTCACGGCGGCATGACATCATCATAAAAGCTTTCTAATTATCCACGGAGGTTGTAGGTGGCCTTGATGTTTCTTGAACAAATCTTTTCTTTGGTAACAACTCTAATGAGCACCTTCTAGCCACTATTTTATTTTTAAACTTGGCTTTTTGTCACTCTCGCACAAAAACACATTTTCTGGTGTGCAAAAAAAAAAACAAGCCCACGACAAGCAGCCGAATACGGCGAATAATGTGATCTTCAAAGTAACGAGCTGCACCGTGGGTCTGAGATCTCGGTGATTAAAATAGATCCACTTGTCAAGTTTGAATTTTCAAAATGACAACAAAAGAAAACGCCTCCCTTTCAACACGAGTTGCACGATGCAATAACTTCCAGAGCTGCAGACCAGACAACGTTCCTTCCACTTCCATGTCTGTCTGTTCACCTTCAGGCTGTCGGGGGAACGAATTTTCCGACCGCCAGATTATTATTTTTGAGTTCTGGGCTGGCTGGATAACTCTGAGAGGGGGTGAACTGAGAGAGAAAAACCCTCCCTCCCCTCCCTCCCCTCCCTCCCCTCCCGTCTCACCCCCTCAGCAGCAGCTCTGATGAGCTCTGAGCAAAACACACTCCCAGAATGCCTCCACTTGAGCTCCTCACAAGACTTTGGTTGTACTTGGCAGCTCCCAGTTGAGTAAATGTAGAGCAGGTTCAGATTTGATTCACCCTTAAAAGATCCATACACAAAACCACATGCCCCCCCCCCACTCACACACACACACACACACACACACACACACACACACACACACACACAGCGCCGTCCTCCTCACACTCTTCCTGTGCATGACACTGAGTTCAATGGAACCTCCAATGTGCTTTAACGGTCGTCGTCGGCTTGGCAGGACACGATAGCATCGGCGCTGCATCGATGACACCACTGGGTCGACTGGGGGGGGGGTCGTTGGGATCGGACTGGGATAATCTGCCCGCGGGACTGACGCTATCAGCGGCCTCATCTCTGCTGAGAATGAGATCCGTCTCACGACCTTCACCAGATCCTTATCGCGCTCCAGACAAAAAACCCGAGTGTGTGTTGGAGTGTGTGGATTGGCAGCTGTGTGTGAGTCAGTGGGTGTCTAAGTCAGGGTTGTGTGTGAACTGTTGGGATTGTGAGGACGGCTGTCAAAGGCCTTTAAGTATGTATGAATGTGTGTTGGGGGCCTGCAGAACAGCTCGATTACGGTATTCGCCCTCTGGTCTCTAATTATCTCATTTCTATCACCATGAGGAAGCTTGCAGACCCAGAAGCAACGTATACACAACCCATTCGGACTGAAAACTATATATATATGTATGTTGGTGTATGTGCTTTGTCAGCACAGAACACCGAAATTGGATTTGGAAATGTTCAAATCCACTTTCTTATTGAGCGTAAGTCAGAAAGTCCCATTCTCATGTCTGTGCTGTCAATATTAAGTCGTAGCTTAGCTCAAGGACAAGAAGCACGAGGAGATGGATTTTTCTTATGATTATACGGTTGATCATTTGTACCTTTAGAGGAACAATAACTGCTTATTAGATTCAATAGGTGAGCCGTATGCGTCTCACTCTTCCTCTCGCTATGTTGGCTACTCTTCCTCTCGCTATGTTGGCTACTCTTCCTCTCGCTATGTTGGCTACTCTTCCTCTCGCTATGTTGGCTACTCTTCCTCTCGCTATGTTGGCTACTCTTCCTCTCGCTATGTTGGCCTAGAATCTTGATGGGATCATCTCGCGCCTCCACTACTCTAACTCCCTCCTTGCAGGTCTACTTGCTAACGCCATTCGACCTCTACAGCTCATCCAGAATGTCGTTAACCTCCTGAAATTCATCCACGCTGCTCCGCCCCTCTACGCCCTGCACTGGCCGCCCGCATCTGCTTTAAAACATCGGTACGGTGCACCGTGCTGCGAACAGATCAGGCCCAGCCGACATCAGGACATGGTAAAACCGTACAGACCAGCTCGTTCCCTCGGCCGGGCTCCAGCCAATCGGCTTGTAGTTTGGTCACTTCAACACTCAACAAAGTCACGACCGTTTGCTTGCTGGCTCCTCGGTGGTGGAAAACTTTTTGTAGAAGAGTTTGTGTCATTTTGAATTAAATTATATTGATAACACTTCATAATAACGGCACGCTAAGCAGTCATTAAGCGTGAGTAAACACTTATTCGTACTTTTATACACATTTTTATACACACGTTTTACTTATTTTATTTTTATTCCATCTGTATATGTAATATTCTTCTTAAATTTTGTTTTATTACTGTTTTACTGTTTATTTATATTACTTGATTTTTATCTTCATTTACTGTGAAGAATGCTGCTGTAATCTGGTAATTGTTCTCACTGAGAGACTAATGAAGGATTATCTTATTTTATCTCATAAAGTATTGTTCCACACTTTCTAAATGATGGATCCATCGTTTTGAAATTAAGCATGCAGTTATTATAAAGTGTTAGTTAGTGCTAGTGTAATATTGTGTATGTTGTTTGTGTGTAGACTTCAAACAAAGAGTTTCAGAAAGTGTGCAAGACAAAATACACAAACATGCAATTTTATGAGAAGTTGTGAGACAGTGAGCTCCTCACTGTAAAATCCAAACAGAGATCAACCCCATTGATTTGTTCTTTATTAAACAATAACAAGCATTGCCTTGGAGCAGTGTGAGACCCACACGAGAACAAAACAACTGACACTAAACTAATTCAATCAGATATACTCATGCCAACCAAGAATTATTGCACTTCCAATAACATAATCTATCGGCCAGCAGTCGATACAACACCTCCTGTGTTTTCATATTGTCTGTGAAAACGGCAAAATGGATTTTTGTTCCTCACATCAATCACAGGCAACAGATGCAACAAAATTGTCCATTGTCACACAAATCAGCCATGAAGGGCCAGTGGTGATGCTGCAATGATTAGATTAGACTCCGAGAGGAACAACACTGCATGGAAATATGAATGAGGATACACAAAGATACACAGGTGGTGCAATTATTAGATAGATGGATGGATGATAGAAAGATAGATGGATAGATAGATAGATAGATAGATAGATAGATAGATAGATAGATAGATAGATAGATAGATAGATAGATAGATAGATAGATAGATAGATAGATAGATAGATGGATACATGGATTGATGTATGTATGTATAATAGATAGATAGATGGATAGATATATTGACATGATGGAGAGCAGGTGCAGCTGGGGAAAGTGGGAATTGAAAAGTGTTAATCAGCAGCTCAACTGTTTAATTGCAGAAGCAAATGGAAAATCCAATTTGTTATTTTGCTATTGTCTCACAAACCACAGTCGCCTTTTGTTTTCTGCGGCGGTGATGGATGATTAAATGGAGCTTAGAACCTGAAACAAGCCCAAACAACATGCACACAAAGAGCTCACGTAGAGGAGGCACGATTTATTGCACTGACACAAAACCAAATTGTGTTTGCTATATTGTTACACTTTAATTCTACAAACAATTTGCTTTAATTTCCTTGTTTGCCTGAGCGAGAACTTGCAATGTTTTCCTTTTTAAAAAAGGTATTCAAGCTTAACTCGTCTGTGCGATTCAGATAGAGAGCAGAGGAACGGGATGAAAAACTAAAATGCGAATCTGTTCAAATCTTGCAGTCCAACCCATCGTGTGTCTGTGGAAATGAAATGAGTACTCCTTCCCGGAGACAATGGGAGCTCTTGCTGCTGTGGGATGATCTGTCCTGCCCGTCGGACACAAAGAGCTGATAACGCCACATGACTCAGCCGCATCTCTTTTCATCACACCGAGATGCTAGAAAATCCATTACCTCCCTTCCACGACACGTCGATGACAGAATGAGACGGCGAGGCGAGGCGAGGCCGAGAGGACGTACAGTGGTTGTGATTCTGATGGAAAGTCTTCTAAACTGTCCCGTACTGCCGCCGCACGTCTCGGTCCTCCAGCTGAGAGAGGAGGAGGAGGTTTGTGCATCTGTTTCTTATGCAACTGCAGGAAAACTCACTCACGGAGCTGCAGCGTGGCGTACAGCAGCTCGGCGTCAAGGCAGTCGGCGGAATAGACACCAAATGTAATGTATTGGTTCCGTGTACAGAGACACCGACTGTCCATATATTTGTCCCCCAAAAAAAGAAGTCGTGCCGGGACAGTAATGGAGGATTGGTGCTGCTCAGCACAAACCGACAGATTGTGTTCTGGAGATTTCATGAACTCTGGTGTGAGACTGTGTTGAGTTTAGTGCAGGACACTACGAGATCTTGTTTTTCAAACATTTTAGGTGTTTTGTGACGTATTTCAGCAACTCTTCGATGGAATTCGGTATAAATATTTGCATTTCCCTCAAGATGAATTGTAATAACTTCGATGACCGCTTACATGTTTTATCGATAGCGTCATCATCACTTTTGTTCACGGCCAAATACCTGCAGACCTAATGTCATTCAACCAGCGTCAGGTGTACTGTGTTTTTTGTGGCGATGCTAACATGCTAAGCTAAGATGGTTAACTAAGTAAAGAAGATGCTTTGTCTGGGATAGTCCAGACAAATGTCTGTCAAACACAAAGATGTAATAATATTATTGTATTCCATCGATGTTAGTTTTTTTTTTTTTTTGTCACAGTACAGTTGTTATATACACGGTGTTGAAAGCTGAAATAACTGCCCCATCTTGATGGAAATGCCTACAGTTTGTGTGATAATACATGTATACGTGCATGAGCGAGTGGTCCGCTTCAGGGTCCCCGTTTGGGGGTTTGAAATATGGCCGCCCTATGCTGCGCAGCATGCTAGCACGCTGCTGCGGCTGCGTGTAAGCACAGACTAACAGAGCCGCCGATCACATGTACGAGCAGATTGTTTCACAAGTGGTCCGTTTTAAACAGATTTTCAATCAATCTACGTCATTGTCTGACGTTGCATTGAGGCCAGAGCGTTGCACCTGAGCTCAAAATGCATCTGTCAATAGTATGCACACTACACATGAATATAAATATGGACTTACTGCCTAAAGATTCTACTTTTAAAAGCAGAAGCTACTTAATACAATAAGCATGGCTGGTATCGTTGCCGTGTGTGTGTGTGTGTGTGTGTGTGTGTGTGTGTGTGTGTGTGTGTGTGTGTGTGTGTGTGTGTGTGTGTCTTTATGGCACAATGGTTCTACCTCGTTGAAAACTGGAACCATTTTTGCCTCTCGACCTCTTTTCCCTGTTTGAGTGTTTTTTCCTGTGTTTGAGTCGTCGTAGGAACCCCAGATTAATTCCAACATCTGTGTTTATTGTATGTATTTGTTCAGCAAAGTCTTGGGAAAAAAATGTATATCTGCACAAAAAAAAACACATTTAAAAGATATTTTGATCGTAACTATGAACATCCAGCATGATATGAGCCAGATTTCCCAAAAATGCCTTATGGAGCGTCAATAAGACACCTTTTTGGAAAGATTAGGACCTAAAGAATCAGAATCTGCAACAACAATTACAATAAAACAAAGCCTTGTCCTGTTAGGAAGGAGTTTCAGTCAAAAAACTGTGTCGTTCGGTTAAAAAATGGAAAAATGACATATTTTATGCCAAAAGATTGTCGGAATGGGGCATGCTGGGATTCAAATTGACGCGGGAGGATTTCCGCGCAAGGTTTTCAAAAGGTTAAAGGCACCTATAGGTCAGGTTTTCCATCGTATGACACATCTTCTAAGCAGCAACATCTATTTCTGTGTTGGTTAAGATGGGATCAGGTACCGGAGAGGATCCCTAGTTAGTGACCCTTACAACACGTTACCTCTGACCGTCCTGCACAGCGGTCGTGATCAGCATAGAGCTTCCTGTCCAGACTGAGAAAGTGTCTCTGACGGCCCATCAGGAAGAGGCTTCATTGCACTGACCTGCATATCGACTGAATTTTAAATAAGATAATAGTTTGCTCTTGGAATATCTCTCATGTTATATTGGCCTGTCTTGTTTTTCCTCCTTTGAAAATATTACCAGAGAATTCTTCAAAGTGGTAGAGAATATATCTGGGTCCGCTGTGAGGTCACGTCCTCTGCTTTTTAGCGTGCGGTGAGAAAAGTGAACGGAAAGAATATGATTTTTCCAATTTGTCCTTGTGATGAATGGAGGGACGCTGAAGCAGCAGTCTAGCAAAGTATGCATTAAGTACAGAAGTCCGTAATATGGACTGTAGATGAGGCGTGATATTTATTCTGAACATCCTAAAGCAGGTTTTATCACCCTCCGGCTGGTTCTTGCAGCTTTCCTGCTGCAACCTGCTCCTGCCACAGATCTTCACTATTGCATGCAACGAGGGGAAATAGGTTGAAGTTGAAGTTTTTGATCCATGACATGAAAGCTGCGATACTTAATATGTATTACAATGGATGAAATGACTGCGTGGCTCAACACCGTTAATTATCACCCGACTCTGCTGGACCCCTCGGACCCACAAAACCTTTTGACATCTTTTCAGCACATCTTCACGGCTTTGGTTTGGTCTCACTGCTCTCATCTGCAACAGAAAACAGAACAGAATGAGCCAGCTGTGTGCTCACTGCCCGACAACAAATAGCCAGACATTTCTCTTTGGGGATGGAGGAGACCAAAACAGGGATAAAAGCAAAGTGAATATTATATTGACATTCATCTGTTGGCTGGAAACATAACTTCATATCAGTGCAAATGTTGCTCCATGTCTACTGGATGTGTAGAGAGGCAACTGCTTGCAAAAATGTTGGCCAATAACAACTATATATCATTGTTAATATGTCAATGTTGCTTTCATAGCTTTTTGCTCTGCCCCCTTGTGGTCAAAACGTAAATTAATTCAGCATCAACCATCTATCTGCTTCCTGTGGCAGTAGACATGTGGAAATGTTGAATTTACAGAGAAAAACGTGATATGTTTCTGCTCCACTGAGGCTGCACGGAAGTGGGCCCTTTCTACCGTCTGCAGGTTCAGTTTAAGAAGTGGGCCCTTTCTACCGTCTGCAGGGTGAGTTTAAGAAGTGGGCCCTTTCTACCGTCTGCAGGATGAGTTTAAGAAGTGGGCCCTTCCTTCCGTCTGCAAAGCGAGTTTAAGAAGTGGGCCCTTTCTACTGTCTGCAGGTTGAGTTTAAGAAGTGGAGGGTGCAGGGTGATGTTGCATCCAACTGTCTGCTGCTGTACATTTTCTGAGAAGGTTCAACTGTCTGTTGCAAAGAAATTGTCTCAAAAATTGCAATAAAAAATGTATCATTTATGACCAACACAGATGGGTGATCTATTGCCAGCAACCTTTGGTTAACCCGCGTTGATCCAGAATCAGTTCTCATTCATAACGACCATAATAATGTATGAACTGTTAGGATGCTCTGACATATTGCATGGAAAAATCTTCGATTGTTATCCAGCAGATGATATTTCACTGTACATAAAAAATTCAGAAGACAAATGCCGTTCCAGACGGAGATACATAACCGTGCACTCCAATATATACACACAGACACCAACACAGGCATCACCCCTAAAGCAAGAGGTGTATACTGTTATCACTTTCAGGAGGATAAACAATGTTAGTGAGAATACTAATCTTGGTGTACCAGCTCAGAGCATCTCCTCCATTGCCGGGGTATAAATAGTATAATTAGCCACGGGAGGAAACACAAATGCCACTTATCTCACTAACTGCTGCACAGCACTCCGCATTCCTTCCTGTGATCCATCCTCCCGTGCTGCGCCTTTACGACACACTCGATATCTGCGACTGAAGAGAAACGCAGAGATGTAGGGTGAGGAATGCAGGGAGAGGGAGAGCGGGTGGGGGGCGAGGGAGCGAGGGAGGGAGGGCGAGTGTCAATTTGCATGGAGTTAATATTCCGTTTCATCTGCAGGTTTTGGGATGCTGAGGCCCGAAGGGAAGGGGTTGAGGTACGTGTTCCACCAGGTGATGCATCATGGGAACGAGCGGGCGCCCGTTTATACGCTCGCACAAAAAGCAGCAGCAGAGGTCCGCCCGTCCCAGAGGTCACCGAGCCAGATGTTGTCCACCGATGCAGAGAGGAGCAGTGGGACGTTCACCACACCGGCAGAGGGCGGCGGATGAGCCGTGGCATTGGGCTCAAATATACAGAGGAAAGAGAGAAACTGGGAACATTTTGAAAGCCAGATGTTATCAGGATACATTAACAAGATTGTTAAAGTCAAATATTGTTGACTATTTATGATACTATCACTAAATCAGTGATTGATGCCCACTGCACCTTCAGTCACAGGTGTTGGCAGGACAGAAATCTTGAGGAAGCTGGATAATGTACTGTCCATGTGAGTCCTTGGACAAGACACTTAACCTTTCATTGCCCCCGCAGGCTGTGCGGTGTGTGAATGGTTATGAATGCTTAGTTAGTCCTGATGGATGGTGGCACCTTGCATGGCGGCTCCTGCATCACTGTTTGAACTGATGAATGGCTGTGAATGGGTGAATGATGACAGGTCGTGTTAAAGAGCTTTGAATGGTCGGAAGATTAGAAAATAGAAACACATGCAAGTTCAGTCCATGTCATCTGCATCAGCGGCCCCAAACCACCGGGCCGCAGAGAAAGAATTCATGAAAAAAATTGAATAAAATCCAGGTCCTGAAAAAAAAAATGTTGAAAAATGACAAGATGCATCCGTCTGTACGTCACCTCAGCCGTAACCTCTTGACACAGATCAAGAGCTGACGTGATAGTTACCCCAAAACCAAACTTAAGAGTCTATTTCAACGGATTAAAATGAAAGCAGAATATCTGAGATCGCCAAAAAACCTCTGAAAACCTGCCTCCGTGTTCAGCACCCTGTCTTTGTGAAGCGGGTTATAACTTAAGCAGTAGACTGGACTTAATCGTGTGTCATTGTCTCCCCTCGGCCCGAGATGGGGCCGGCTCGTAGCAGAGAAACAAGCTCAGAGCTCCCACTAACTAACTCGGTGTAATGGTGAGTTGTAGTTTTATGCACTTTATAATTGTCTTCACGCCGGTCGTATCCTTTTATTACGTCATATTCATTGCGTCATTGTGGTGGCTGGGGGCGGGGTTAGGCTCAGCCGCAGAGGGGGGAGGGGCGGGGCGAACAGGTGCCGTTGAGCAGGCCTAATTGTCCACAGGTGAAGCTGTTTAGGGGTTCGTGTCTCGTCCCTATATGAGGCTCAGTATGGATGAAGTGGGGGAGAGAAAGCAGAGGCCCGGTCTGCCAGCGTGTGCATGTCACAATAAAACCTGTTACCAACGTGATATCAGTGTGCTCGCGTCATTGGTGCTGGGGGAACCCGGGGAAATAGCAGGAGCTTGCTACATTCATATTTATCGCCTGCACTGTGAAGGCCGGACCGTGAAAATATTGTCTTAGACGAAACTGTTCTGTGGCACAAAAAAGGTTGGGGACCGCTGATATACATAACTCAACTGAGCTGAACACAACCGTCAAGTGATGAAAGAAAAAATATCATAAAATGTCTTATTTCTTGAGTTTCTTGACCTGGATAGGAACTACAGCAGAAGATTGTTATTAAAGATTGTGGCTTTTGCTTGAATCGTTTATAATTAGCATTGCGGCTGTGCATGTTTAATAACCCTAGAGCACATCAAACCCAAGGAAAAAAACATTTTAAAGAACAAATATGTAAACCTTGTTTCTTCTGAACCGCTGACTTTTGGGGATCCAAGTTCTCGCTAAACTTGTGTGTTAACACAACTTTGAGTGGGGATGACACATCCTTTCAACACAGCGAGGCCTGTTCTGACAATCTGGCTCCCTGCAGAATAAAGTAAAGAACATGATGTTTCAGAACTGAACTTATGATTCATCGTGGGACTCGTGATTGGGACCACGGTGTCCCGGTCCTCTCACATGGCTGATGAGTGGGAACTGACTTCCTGCTGGCTAACAGCCACTCAGGCTTATGACTCAGAGCGGGCCGCGACGAACCCTCACTTTGGAGAGCGCTGTGATTGGCTCATGAGTGGTGATCCACTTGTAATCGTGGATGTGTACGGAGAGCCGGATTATCCGGCTGCTCCCGTTCACTCGCACAGATGTTGCTGCTTTCCCTTTGACGCCATTAGGGGCCGATCGCACCAGACGAGACTCTCGAAAACACGTCGCTAGCAAAACCTTTTAATGTGCGCGTTGTAAATGCTCATTCTCAACTTTTTAAGCGCGAGGCGCGGAGTCGCTCAGCTCATCACTGTCACGCTCGGCCAAGGCAGCCAATCAAGCGAGGGGCGGGCTTTATTCCTTCCTGTGTTCCTGTGGTGTGAACAGCGGGGAATTCAAAAGAAAATGGCGACCTCCGACGAGGCGCTAACATTAGCGCTATTTAATGACTAAGAGCTTTACAATTCTAGATGGAAACACGACTCTGCTGCTCAGAAGACGCTCAAACTGACTCCTGCTCAGCCGAAAGTACAACTGAAAGCTCTCGTCATCCAGACACAATTCGCGGAATAGATGGTGCTTTTCGCCGTACTCTTTTCTTTTTTTAAAAATATATTGTGAACCCCAAAACTCTGCTTTTTTGGGATCTATTTCCTCCTCCACTGTTGATGCTGGACTGAGAACCAACAACCTGCGAATATGTGAGGATATATCTGTCAACCCTGTTGCCAATTGTTGCCTTCGGTGCTTTGATATTATGTATTAGCCGACTGTACTGCACAGAAGTATATAAAAATATTGTTTACTAAATGAATTGCTAGCTGTGTGTCTGAACCAGCAGCCTAACGCGCGAGTCCTGTCACACACTGACGCATGTCTGCGGGCCTTGCCTTGTCTTTCACTGCCATATCGGAGATTTGTGTGTTAGAAACTTCTTTCGGTCTCCTGGGAACGCTCACTTCCTTCTGGACCCGTTCCAGTTTGTTGTGACACTCTGGGCCTCGTATTTTCTCTTCTGCCGTGACCAATCCGAGCAGCGAGCCCCCGTAGTGATCACTCAGAGGAGAGACGACGTCCAAGAGAGAATAATGCTTCGTGTGAATGAACCTCTTTGTAGCACAACCCTGCGATGGCTACGAGCAGACCACATCTTGGATGTCCTGTATTTAATCAAAACTTTAATCTCCAGCTTCCCAGCAAACACAAGCCAAACCAACTCTTTAAAAAGCATCTGGGATCAGCTGGCGAACACTTCGTACAAAGCTGGAAACTGTTGGGCTGTTTTTCTTGTTAGAGACACGTGGTTCACACAGGACAAACATATTATGATTTTATATCTATAAAGGAGTTAAAAATACCAAGTATAATGCAACAAACACATTAATGCAGCAGTAATATCAATCAAAAAAACATCACGTATAATAAAACATTGACAGGGAACATTTTACTGCACTATCAATGCTTTATTCTACATTGAGCCCATTCGTTTATTTAATGAGTTTTTACTTCTACTCCAAAAACAATGAAGTCACCAAAACTGGTTTTGATTTTGTTGTGATGTTTGTAACGCTAAGCTAACTCTGGATAATTTACTTTATTGTTGCATGTAGCTACCGCCAAGCTAGCTAGTTGCTAAATTCACACATGCAGCACAGGTTTTGACCGGAAGGCTAACATGCTAACGTGCTCAAGAAGACTGGATTGTTTAGCTTATTGTTAGTGTGTACCGCCACGCTAGCTAATGGCTGGATTCACACATGTGGCACTGTTTTGACTGGAAGGCTAACGTGCTCACTAAGACTGAATTATTTAGCTTACTGTTAGCGTGTACCGCCACGCTAGCTAATGGCTGGATTCACTCATGCGGCACTGTGCTAACGTGCTCACGAAGACACCGCTAACCCGCTGACGTCTCAGCAGTAATGTCTCTTTCGCACGCCTCGAGCTGAAGCTGCTTTCATTAGTTTTGCTTGTACTTGGCCATTAACCAAATTATTGAACAAATGAAAATTCAGACCTAATCATGCCATTAGATTCAAAGTCAGGGGATCATTATAGTTATTACAATTGGATTATAATCCACATGGATGTGTGTACAACATCCCCTCCTCATTGCTTATAGTTTACGTAAACATTCAAAATGCATCCGTGTGCATGAAATGAAAAACTACTGTGCAGCTCACATCTGGCCAGTGGTGTCCTTCATGGCTACTTCCTGATAATCCATATTTCATTTCATGCAGGGTTATGGGAAGCATCTCCCCAGAGGTTTCCACTTGTCAAGCTGTCACATCTCAGAGGCCTCACGAGGAGGAGGAATGTGTTGATGTTTGCCAAAGAAAAAGAAGAAAAAACACTCACATCCTCCTCTTCTTCAGTTTCTATTTCAATTTCTCAATTTACTCTTTGAGGTCATGACAAAATAAAACACTGAAAGCAGTGTTTTATTTTTGTCATGACCTCTATTTCAAGACTTGAGTCGCGGCAGCTGTGAAAAGACAAAGAGGAAAAGCAGAGCGGCGTTATTACGTATTTGTTGCTCAACAGAGTGCAGAGCCACGTCGGACGCTTTGCACCCAATTTGCATCCTTCAAGCTTTTTCTTACAGCCGGCTCCCTCCATCTGGGACTCCATCAAATAGCCGGTGGATTCAATGTTATGCCTCTCTAAACCAGAAGCTGTAATCCAACGGTGACTTCATTTTGTTCTGCAAATAGTTCTGCTTCTCTTTTTAATCTCTTCTTCTACTTTCTTTCAATCGTTCTACTGAACTATTAACTTTGAGTAACTTTCCAGCTTTTCCGTTCTCTTCATTGCCTGGGAATAATTGTCACTTTGGGATTAATGTTTAAATTCAAAGTGGATTAGAGTTCGTTGAGACTTGTAAATATTGCATTCCAAAAAGTAGTTCACTTAAAAGGCTTAATCATTGATTTAAATAGACACTTTGTTTTCCACCTGGACGCTCCTCCTCATATCTTTCACTGCTTTTGTTAGCTCTCACTTGTAAAAGTGGCAGTGATCGCTCAAGGCTCACGGTGAAGTAACGGCTGGTGTC
>NW_027175876.1:16576457-16733957 GCF_023055335.1 Clinocottus analis
GAGAGGGAGAAGGGGAGGGGGAGAGAGAGAGAGATTTATATATATAAGTATCACATAATAAGTGTTTACAACTTAATGCTAACAGCTTAAAATAGAACAGCATTAAGATGAATTTACTAAAGGAAGTAAACTAAATAGAAAAAGCAAATCAGAACCAAACTAGAAGAAAAACAAGCGTAAAGTGTGTAAGTAATAACACCACTTGTAGGAACTAAAATAACTGCGTGTGACATTAAGCGTAATATTGCAATATGTGGAGATATTCTGTCGTAATGATGTGGATATTATCGGAGCGCAGACTGGAAATATTAAAATGGTGGATGGTGTGTGAGGGGGCGGGGCCTGATCACACGGCGTTCACATTATTTGATCTCATGACGTAGATCAGTGCTTAACTTAAAACGGAGTCGTGTTTTAGGGGCATTTTCAGCCATGAAATGCAGAAGTTATTAATATGACCTTTAACGTGAGCCGACGGGACCGTCAATGACCCGACGCCAAAACGACCACGACCCCCTGACAGTCACTGCTGTACGTCACGGTGACACCAGATGTGTTTGTGTCAAGTTATTAGGATTCAATTGTGAAGTTACATTTAGGATCTTTTTGCCTAAACATGACTCAGTGTTTTTTCAGTGTTTGGATGAGTTTCATTTGGTTTCTGTCGTGTTTTATAGCCAGCGAGCTAAACGTGTGTTTCATTAGAGTTTAGTGGCTTTGAGATGGAGATGGTAATTGCACGTTTTGTACGTATATAAATTTGAATAAGTGTAAAAATACCTGTTGATTGCATTCATTTTGTAATCTGTATACTGATTTCGGGAATGCAAAAATCTATATTCCTACAAAGAAACTGTAATGTACCGGGTAAGTCTTAGTTAAATGCATAAAAAGGACTAAATGTGTGCTTTAGATGTGAGGAGGGAGTCTTGTCGAGCCTCAGTTCGACTCCTTGGAAGGACAAGTCCTTCTTGGAAAGCATCCTTGACTTTGAGAAGCAGCCGAAGTGAAGGAGGACAGAGCTCAGCAAGCTGTCAGCCGACCTTTTCTCTTCCTTTTGCATTTAGGAGGAACAACCAGGATCATTTCTCTTTTACTCACTTTCCTTTGGTGTCCCAGTAATCCAGAGAGTCTGCACAGCACCACGGAAGAAGCTCACCTCAATAAACTGCGGCTGGTTTTTAATGTCATCAGTTACACCTGTGCTTTTTCCTACGATGACAAAACCAGAATGTCTGCTGTACAAAATGTCTATTAGCATCAAAGGAGGGATGTCAGGCATGTGGCACAACACCCTGGTGTTATAATGACTCACAATAAAACACCACTCTAACTTCTCATTGAAAGAACATTTAATTATAAAGATAATTCTCAAGCGTCTCCGTCACAGGAGGCCATACGCGCTGAAATTGACTAACCGCATGTTTTGAAGCGCCGACACAATATATCTCGTGATTATTTCTCAAAGCGTCTGCGTGTGCATTATAAAGCAGTAATCATCTTGGAACGGCACCAAGTGAACTTTAATAAATCTCAGCTGCGGCACCAGGATGTACTGGTGCCAGAGCCCAAATGAATGGCGGCCGCGTTCTCGGCTGAATACAAAGTCATTACTGTCTTTTTAGAAATGTTACCCGTTGGTGGGGGGAGTAAACCCCCCGAAGGCCGCATTGAAGCACAGATGGGGAACATTTGCATGCTGAAAATTGCAGTCCATCAGATTTGGGCTGAATGACTCGATCGGCCTCTACGTTAAATATCAACCGCTTCTTTTCTCGTGTTTATCACCGAGTGCTCATCAAAGAGCGCTCCCATTGTCTTCTCTACACAAAGCTTCACAAATTAGAAATGTAGCTGTATTTACAACGGGGCGACCATAAATATGAAAGTGAAAGCTAACATCCTGTTTTTATTTAGTCCTGTTTATTTATTTTTGTATTATTGGACTCTATGGAGCCATTAGCAGAGTTGTGGGAGTTTGCAGGAGAGCCACCTGCCGCTGTCAGAGACCTTTCATCCCGTCACTGACATCTCTCTCCTCCGTCTTCTCGTCTCCGTGTCTCTCGCTTGATATTAGCTGCGCGGCGGCCGGCTTTCTGAGGCAAGACGCACGCTGACACGGTGGGATTTAACCGCTAAAGATGAGAAACCAAGACAGGAATCGGAGATGACACTGAGTTTTAGTTGTTTTTGTTTTTTTATGGTGGAGATGCTGAAACATTCCCTCTGAAAGCGTTCAGCCGGGATACACAACACCGCCATCACGCCACTGCAGGAGGGCGGAAGTTAATCCGATCGGAGCGATTACACAAACATATTTTTATCCTCATCCCTCCTGTCAAAGCGCCTCCAGGCTCGTCGACAGGCATCCAGCGTCTCTGATTTATCGGCGGTTCTTGGCCTTTCGTGGAGCCAGGGGAGAAGGTCACTTCAGCAGGTGTTCCCGTCTGTGGGCTCAGGAGGCAAAAGCTCACCCTGTAGGTGACATGAAATATTGAGGACACATGGGATCCCACAGCTGAAAACCTCAGGGTGTCAGTCGGAAATATTTCTCTCACCGAGACCGTCTGCATGCGCAGTGGGTTTCTACTTCCTGTCGGACGCAACACTGAAGAAGAAATACCAAGAAAAACACACGAGAATGAAATTGGAGAAAGTCTCTGTAGAATCTGGTTGTGATGTGAAACTTAATTAAATAACTTTTTTAGACCGTCTGAATAAAAGTGCTCCATTTTTCAGTAAATCCATTTTAGAAGTTAATTAAGAATAAAAACAGTAATAATTAGATATGGAGTGTAATTTGGTCGGCAGCCAGTAGTCCATGTGAAGGGTTTCTGCACCAAAGTCTAGAGATATTGCATATAATTGATCTTCACAAAATCAAATCAAATAATAATAGATTACAGAAAAGCTTTTTCATGGACGGCTTTTGGAGCAGCGTTGCTTGAGTAAGGAATAGATTGATGACGGCCTCAGCGGGCTTCAAACCTGCAGTCCAGATCATCTGGTCCAGAATCAAAAAGAGAATCCTAATTTCCTTTTACTTTTATTCCACTTTCTGTTCAATTTGCAGCTTTCACGCCAGCCGAAAGCAACCAAACACAGGCAGTTTGTTTGTTACTAAATAAGGGTTGGGTCAGACATACAACTCTATTGCAATTTTATAGACATAAAATAGACAACAAAATCCTTTTTTTGTGATGGCACTCACCAGCACTGATGCATTTTACTTTCCAGAACTGATGGAAACATTCGCCAGCTTAACTTTTGGTAAATACATTTAGAAGTACAAAAAGACCTTCGTCTATATCCTGGAACAAATACAGAAAGCGATAGGTAACGTTCCTATAAAGTATTTATTATTTCCAAGCTTTAATAAAGAAAGAAGTTGGCTACTGATCTCTTCCCCTTACCCTTTACTAAAATGAACATTTTAGTTCATAAGCAAAATGAACAAATTAACTTTTTGCTCTCAAAACCTTTTGTTTTTGCCTTGCGTAATAAAGACATTGATCTCCCTCCATACGTTTGCAGATCAATGAGCCTTCACAGGCTCATCTGAGGGAGTCTTCCACGGCCTCCTTCAGATGATTCTTTACCACGACGCTTCCTTTTTTATTTTGTGCTGATCCGATCCGTGACTGATCTGTGATCGGGTCCGTACCGTGTGTTTTGTGATCTGTGACATCACGAGTGAAGAGTGTATGGCGCTTGGGCTGGGATTAGATTAAGAGTCGAGAGCAGGAGCTGACCGGAGGTGACCTCATCGTTGACCCTCAGCTCATTGGTCAGCCGCTGTCCACTTAACTGATGGAATCTGGGGATTAGCTCTTGAGACGACCTTTTTAAACGTCCAAGAGGTTAGCTAAATACTTGTCTATTGAGTGACGTCTTGTCGACATGATGTAGGAAGTCAGCAAATCACAGTTACAGGTACCGGCTTACTACCACGCTGGTGTCTTTCTGTTTCTCACAGGACCTCCATCACATCGTCAGACAAACACAAACCATGCAAGACATATCACATCCATTGGTCTTGGTCTAAATTGCTCAACTGGTAACTAATTTGGAGCAACAAAGCTAAGTGTTCCCTTGAAGCAGAGCCCCGTTTCAGGATCGGAGGTTTCATTGGTGTGACGGAAACCTTTCTTGATGAGCTTCTTATTGATTGAGGGCGGCCATCACCCCACTGGGCTCCATCTTAAACCAGCCCCTTTGCAGATGGATGTGCTTTTCACAGAGGTTTATCTTTGCCTTAATGCCTCTTTGTTCAGCACTGTATTGGTGTTTCTGTCACGTTGTTAAAATCTATGGGGCAATATCACTCCCTTGGAATGGTCTCATGGAAGTGTCAGGCCCTGCAGATCTATGGCGCAATATGGCGGGCCGCGAGGGAAGAGGAAGAAAGAAAGAGCGCTAAACTCATGGACCTATTTCTTTATTCGGATTGATGCGGTTCAGTGTCCCTTTACAAAATAGGCTAAAGATAAAACATTCAAGCAGCAGTGTTAAATATATTCCCGACATGCTCGATAAAATCATCCCGCAATTATTATTATTATTTTTTTTTTACGTCTGTGATGAGTGTTTCCATTTCCCTTTTGGCCTGGACAATTTCCTCTGACACCTCGGCTCATGCACAGCTCATGATTGCGTGTGAAAGCACTCAGCGGGTGATTGATATATGGGTGGCGTCTGCAGTGGTTTTATCTCCTCTATGCAAATCGGTTCAGCTGCCGTCGCATTGAGCGACGCGCCAGCTGTTCTAACCTGCTAACCGTTCCTGGTCAAGCTTCCGAGTAGACGACTGCCGCTGATTGAAACACGTTCTCGGTGATTACGGCAATCATGGACGCGCTCCTGCTCCCTCCAGCTGGCTTGTTTGGGCACGTTCCATGTCGCTGTGGAAGTTAAACAACGCGCCGGAGATAGAAAAGCTCCAAACAACCGGCTTGATTTTGCGGCGTTGTTGTCAGATCGGCCATTAAACTCTGATCACTAACTAGAGTTGTGTTACCTTTGTCATTCCTTCATTTGAATAACAGTATATTAAATAAATCCCAAATCTTCTATTTAATCATCTCCTTGAGTCCCTTCTTCGCTGTCAAAAGCACACATTTTAAATATTACAAGATGAGAAGATCAAAGTCTGACGATAAAGACCTCTCCAGTTATTTGATAGAGTTAATATCAGGCACCAAATAGAAGATTAAACTAACTAATCATAACTTCTATACTATGTTCACGAGGGAAACCAAAGGCTCAACAGCATCACCACGAGCAGTTATTTCTTTATAATATGCAGAGCTTTTTATTTTGATGTTGAAAGCACTTTTAAGATTATTTTCTAAATATTAAGTTTATAAATAAGTGATGCACGCCTGGCTGGGTGGTGCGATCCATGCTGCTGGAGGTTTTAATTTAGTTTTGAATTCCAGCATGTTAAAATAGCATTTAACCTTTCTGTCATGATTTCATGATCAAATTATTCTGTAAATGTTTAAACAGGCTAATTCTTTTTTTGTTGTTCAGCTGTGCAGTGGCAGCCACCAGGCTCCTGCTCGGGCCCACTGTGGTTTACGTATTTTAATGAATAAAAACATTTCAAATCCCCTCCAGCCCGTCATGTTTAAATGTATATACATACAAGTGGCAAATTTATTCAAATGTTCAGGGTAACTTGCCCAGTTTTGGTGAATGCATATCCCTATTTTAAATAAGCTCAAATGCTTGAATTCCCCAACACAAACAAAGCCAGCTGTGAAAGCGTCTCCTTGAGCTGCCAAAGTTACCTTGCATCACCAGATCCTTTTCTTTCTTCCTCCCTGGCGCTCGCAACAGCTCAAATTGCCCAGAGGAATGCTTATTTTCAGGCATCTGAGCGCAGGCCAGACAATGTCTGTCCTTTTCAAAGGGTATCAGGGATTGGCAGGGCCATGATCTCTTCTACTTGCGGGTCCTTTGTGATTCCCTGGAGGGGCTGAGGCCGGGCGAGCTCCCTGGCGCCATTCTGCTCTTTCACCCAGTCAGCCTTCATTAGCCTCCGCTGTAATCCTGCTGCTGGAGATCCACACGTCCTGATGGAGGGATGAAGCAGCCGCTCTGCCACCAACCCGCAGGACAAGAGCTTGAAGTAGTGAAGAAGTACACCGCTTATCAGTGAGTCTTCTACCAGCTTGTGGATTCCACTCGGCTACGCTAATGTTTGTCAGGTCGCATGTGATGAAATATAAAGATTTGGTAAATTATACAATAATGCAATAATGTACAAAGCAAAGTCACTGCCAGACTGTACCAAGGTTGTTTCAATACAGGAGTGTACATCTGATCTGAGAGATGTTTGTAAGTTTACTGTACAAAAAGCTAAAAAAAAAAACCAATTAAACAAATATTTATATTGTCGTTCAACAAGTGTTAATGAAATGTTTGTGTGTGTGTGTGTGTATTTATATATATATATATATATATATATATATATATATATATATATATATATATATATATATATATATATATATACTCATTTGTATTTCTTTTCTTTATATCTAATTGATATGATTTAATTGATAGGAATGTAGGATAGGAATATTTAAGCATTATGCTTCTACATATTCCTTTTCAGTTTTCAGTATAATAGATTGTCTTTTTACTTTTTGTACTGTAACGCTTGACTGAATAAAACACATACTACTAATACTACTTCTAGTACTAGTACTACCACGAGTAGTATTAGCATTATTAGTAGATTAATTATGCTCATTTTACTTGAGGTGACACAACAATAGTAACTAATATGAAACATGAGTAGTGATTGGTTATTGATTATCTGCCACCAAGAGTCATTCAATAAGATGGCCAGTTTTATTTACCCTCATCTGGCAGGAACTGAATAAGTATTATTATTATTATTATTATTATTATTATTATTATTATTATTATTATTATTATTATTATTATTATATACCTTTTATTCAAACCAACGGAGATCTTTTGGAATAAGGACAAAGAAGGCGTAATTCATCAAACTGTAACTTAAACATCCCACAGACACTTTGATGCCGTGCAAAGAGTTATCACACCTCAGAAACAAATATTTGTCTCGTTTAAGGTTCAGTGTCTCATTTCCATAAGTTATGGTATTAAAGTATAACTTTCAGTGACAGCGGTTTAGAACGACTGAGGCGTTGCTTTGTGTTGGAGGAAATCATTTCATAATGTCATACTGCAGATGAGTTATCAGGAACTAGACTTTGGGGAACAAGGCGGTGTGTATGTGCATGCAGTGTGTATGTGCATGCAGTGTGTATGTGCATGCAGTGTGTATGTGCATGCAGTGTGTATGTGCATGCAGTGTGTATGTGCATGCAGTGTGTTTGTGCATGCAGTGTGTATGTGCATGCAGTGTGCATGTTTATGTGACGGGGTCTTAGGGGAAGGGGAGGGAAGGAAACCGACAACACCACTTGGGGACTTGAACCCCGAGAAGTAAAAGTTTAACAACCCTACGATATAGTTTGTTTAAGGACACACACATTCAGGACGGATATTGGCCGGAGACGTGTTTCATAAAATTATGCCAAAGTTTATGACCGGAGTTAAAATAATATAATCAACAGTAAAAGCCAAAACATGCAGAATAAAAATCACAGCCAAACCATGCAAAACAAAACTGCCGAACCGGTCAAACTGGACACGGTGAAACCAGCAAACAGCAGAGCAGAGGAAAAGGACGCGACCAAACAGACTGAAGCAAAACAAGCAGCAGGCGAACCTTTAAGTGATGAGCAGAGATTAAAAGAGTAACACACACGTTAAGAATATGTCTACTTATAATAAATGAATATGTAAAAACTCCCTGAGAGCCACCACACAGCCCGGACGGGACCAAAGGGAATGAGGCCAACAGGCCTCTTTTATATTGGTGCTGATTAGGGGAGGAGCCAGCTTGATTAGGGGAGGAGCCAGCTTGATTAGGGGAGGAGCCAGCCTGAATAAGGGAGGAGCCAACCCTAAAGGCTGCGTTCAAAAATTCTTCTCTGGGGAACGTTCCCCACTACGATCAGAAATGAGTCTTCATGTGATAGTACTATGGGGCGACTGTGGCTCAGTGGTTAGCGTACCCGCCTTTCAATCGCAGCATCGGTGGTTTGAACCCCGGCTCCACTAGTCCACATCGTTGTGTCCTTATGCAAGACACTTGACCCCTTATTGCCCCCCGTTGCTGTGTCTATGGTGTATAGAGAAAAAATGTGAGTCGCTTTGGATATGAAATGTAATAATATATGGTACGGTTGTGTTATGTCTAATCTGCTAGCAACAAAAGAAGTCAATTCAGGATCTTCATCACCTAAAGGTCCCTGGCTAAGTCTCTGACTCTCGCGAGCCCGCGACGTCTGCGACTTGGCTGTCGCCATTTTGGATTACGGCCGTCGCCATCTTGTCTTTTTGCAACCAATGAAGGTAAGTGACCATATTTGGACTGAGAAGGAGTCTAGAGACGCCCTATAGGCCTCTTTTATGATGTGTTTGACTCTACAATGACCATAATGTACGAAATGAACATCATGCTGTAATGAAGAAGCCTTGAAACTAGAGATTGAGACATAAACTCATGTTTATAATGTTTACATCAAGAGAGAAGTAGAGTCACTTATATAGACTTCTATACAACCAGAGGAGTCGCCCCCTGGTGGTCAGGAGAGAGAATGCAGCTTTAACACATGAAGTATAGACTAAATAGATTAAAGGAATGCATGTTTAAGAAACTTCAGCATCGGTTTCACTTTGCAGAACTGAAAGGTTGCCGTCTGGCCTCAAGCTTCAGCCGGAGAGGATTGAAACTTTTTAAATAGTATATATACTTACATCATGCTTCCAAACTACTAAATGACTGGATTTAACTAGTCACGCTTCATGTATCCTGATTAAAAGCAACAGAACAGTTGGCACCAAACTATGCACACCAATAAAAGTTAAACTTATTGTATTTCATGTGGACATAACTGATATAATGCGTCTATCACAGAACCATCACAGCGTTATCTCCGAATCAGCCTGAATCCTCTGATATCAGACATTTCCAGACACATAGAGGATTGATTTGTCCGTCTCTCTATTCTTACACAATCTATACTGTTTGAAGAAATTTGTCAGAATGATAATTATATAACAAAGAAGACAGCGAGCAAAGATTGCATGAAGGAACATTCTGTATATGATATGAAGGATCTCCCGTGGGAGAAACCGACTGAACATTGTCGGTATGTGGAACGTCAGTTCATCAGGAGAAGCTGATGTTAAGTCATTTTCCTCACTAAAGCGTCTGATTATGACACAATGAATGTTTCCCTTTTTTTTACAAAATGAAACAGTCCATGAACATAATTCGGGGGCTTGCATGGCCGTCTAATATTACCACTGAGCTTCCTGCTGAGACTGATAAAGGGCATATACATAACTAGATGGACAAAATGGACCAAACACATGTTAAAATGAGGAAACTGCGCTCCCTAAACCTAATGAATAGAACTCATTTAATATCATTTTTTTGTATTCATCTGTGTGTTGGAACTAATTTATGTTCGACTCGATTGACTGACACGTGGTGCTTGGTTGTTTTGGTTGTTTTGGTTTATTATTATATATTTATTCATGTTTTACTTATTTACCTGTTTCTTTCATTGTGGCTTGTCTTGGCCAGACGCATGGATAGTTCTTAAATTCCTCGAGTAGGGTATTTTTTTGTTGTAGAAATACCTAAATAATATCAAGTATAAAAAAATAAAATAATAATAATACCACTTTCTTTGGCAATAGAGTGTATTAGCACTGTCTGCACCATTGAAAATATACATCGACTCATCTGCTTGACTTTTTCACTGTACCTACATAATAATAATAATAATAATAACAATAAAGCACCAATTAAGTGGTCCAGAATTATGATCTGAGGCTCTGCCAGTGGATAGATCCTCAGATGCAAATATGTCTTGAAAAGGTCTTTAACGATCACGAGAGGTGAATCTCCACAGAGAAAAGATCCAAATTATGATGTCAATCACACGTCTCGTGCCTCACCAGAATCATTCCAACAAAATGTAAAAAGCCACACACACACACACACACACACACACACACACACACACACACACACACACACGCACACATTCTTTCTAAAGCCCCACCTACTTTCATTTAAAAAATGATTTCTAAATAGTGATTGAGTTAAAAGCACACTTAAAGCGATGCTAGCTTTTAGCCTCATCACTATCACAAATATCTGAACGTAACCATCATAATACGTCAGCATTAAAACTCTCCCTGCAGACGTTGTGCGCCTGAGATGAGGCGCTGAGGTCGATGCCCGTCCGAGCGACGCGTGGATGCTTCGTGCTGGTTCAGGACAGTCAGGTGATCAGTCCTGCTGATGGGAGAAGTCCTCTGAACATCTGATTCTACCTTTGCACAGCGAATGAAAGAGGGCTGCCGGCACGCCGCGGCGTCCTCAGGAGGACCGTCAGCTGTGGAGTCACACGGTCACAACAACGTTCTGGATTAGCAAAAGCCTCGGCTGCTGCAGGCCCGCGAGCATGGAGACATTCAGGTCGCTCCCCCTTTGAATCTGATGCTGCCCCTGTTAGCGTGTGTCATGTATCTCCCACCATCCTTTTAATGCAGGAGTTATTAAAGTCCCTGAATGGCTGCCTTTCAACACGATGTACTATCAGGGGCTGTAATTAAAGGTTAACTCAACCGGCTACATGCAGTGGAAGCGATCTGAAGCCATTACATGCTGAGTGACAGCGCAGGAAAATGAAGCTGATCACATCGTCCGGAGGCTTCGAGGTGCGAGGCGCCTGGAGGGGAGAGCGGCGGACGCCGAGGGTCCGAGGTTCTGTTCTCTGTGCCGCTGGAGGGTTTCACTTCCATGCGGTTTTGTGATTTGCATTGTTTTTCACCCTTATCAGCACAGGAAGGAGTCGCAGGAAAGAATGAGGCTTCCACTTGTTCAACCCTTGAGACTGAAGGGTGTTATTATCTGTCAACAGTCTCAAGAGGGCTGCAGATAAAAGGGTTTCATTTGGATGTCGGTGCACAAACGCGCCTTGTTCTTTACATCCGAGTACGAGACGCAGTCCTGAATGAAATGTGATAGCTAACGATAGTCTTTAGCATCCTGATATGGCACGGTTTGTAGTCAAAGATACATTATTATATATTATCACAATTATTCTTATTTTTCAAGTTTTATTTTTAGACGGTAATGTGGGCCCAAGGTCCCCCGAGTGTGAGGCCTGCTTCAGTGTGCTTTACATCAAACAAAAAGGAACAACCATATATGAAATACTATTCAGAGATCCGACAAAGTATGAAAATATAATTACACAGAGTATAAAGCAATTCAAGGAGAACACACACAATGGAATATACACATTATCAGAACAAAGTAGGTCATGAAAAGAGACGTGTTTTTAAAATGTCCACATTTGGTTTACATTCAAGATTTTTTTGTCATGAAAATAATTGACCAAAGTCACCGTAGTTCCTTCTGAGGAGAAATGTGTCTGTCTTGTATTGCAGCTCCACACTGACGATCTTTACTCATAGTCTCAAAGACAGCGTGCCGTCACTTATTAAAAAGCGACTTGAACCTGTTTCTCTTGATTTAGATTGATTCTGATGTAGATTCCTAAAATGTATGAAGTTTAGAAGTATAGTTCTTTCTAATTTAATAAACCACTTTGGTTTTAAATGTTTCAGCAAAGAGAAATAACATGCGCTTTGAAGGTAAAATGTTTATCCTTATATTTTCCATGCAATAATTGGTGTTGTTGCCAGGGATAAAAATCACGACCTGAATGCTGCAAATTGCTCGATTTAGAAAGATCAAATCCCCCGTGCCCTCGTGCTACAGTCATAACTTCAACCGGCATTAGCTGGACAGCTTCTGCGGTTACAAGTGAAGGATAAGAATAGTCCTTCACTGAGGGACGTTCTCCTTTTTCCTCCGTGTGTGGAAGCTGGTCCTGTCCAGCATTGTGGACTTTGTGCACTGCACTGGCTTCAGCTTTATTATATTAAGTATTGAGGACCAAAAGTCAATATGCCTCTAAAATTGCAATAAAATACGTAACCTGCAATAAAGGATTTGGTTTATTTTGAAGTATATTCAGGCTTCCGACCAGCGCATTCAGTCTTCAGCTGCAGGACGCAGACGCATTCAGTCTGATTTACAGCTGCAAAGGCACCGAGACTCCAGGAACCTGGAAAACAATGTAGACAAGACGGGAGGAAGAGCTGACAAAGCCTCCCTTGATTGTTTCTGTGTTGCTTTGGAAACAGAGACGGTCTGTGAGGAGAAAAGCTTATGAACTGACAGTCTCTCCTGTTAAAAGTCAATCTGGCTCGCCCAGCGGTCGATCGCTCGCTGCCTGTAATCAATTTACAGTGAATAAAAAATAATGCGGCTAAGTCATCCAAACAAGATGTCATTGTTTTAAGTGAATGTATTGTTTTACACAATCCACAGCAAAAAATAAACATGATAAAGTGAGATATGTTTCAGTACCGCGAGATTTGAGCCACGTACCCTCTTGTGCCACGAGTAATAAATAGTCTCAACGCTCAGGTCAATAATACGCTATCTGGGCTGTAAAATGTTAAGTAAGCTCAGAGCCCTAAAACCTTCTGGAGATCATACAATCGCATGCTATAGTGACCTCAATATCACCCAAAACAAAGAAAACCAATGTGTGTAAAATGTTGATATTTCTTTTATGTTGCACACAGTAAAAAACAGCCTGAAGAACACCGATGCATACAAGATGTGTACATGGAAACATATCATGTTAACTTCATGTTTACCCGGGTGTCCCCAATAAATTAGAAAAAAAAGTCATGAAATATGAAGCAAAAAAATACATGTCATGATTTATTTAGGGACGTTAAACATTGAATGGGATCAAATCGACCCCAAAGGTAAAAGGAGGGTTAAAATTAAGATTAAAATGTTGTCAAAATCCATCAGAAGCTACAGACTATTGGTGCCCATTTTGTAAAATCGTAGCATAACACACACATAATGACAATATTGCTCTGTGTTTAAATCATTGGTGAACGTTTTTGGATAATAAACCATATTGTAAGGTTTTTCTACATTAAACTAGAAACATGACCAAAAATTCAAACCGTCTTCTGTTCATCTGTCTGAGCTCTCCTCTGTAGGTTCCCTCACTTTGTGACGCCACTTTCATGACGTGATTGATTTTTACCGACCAGCAACAAAATGCCTCGCAGGGAAAAGTGCAGTGAAATGTCAAACAACTTTATTCTCCATTTGCAGCTTGTACTTGTCCTCACAACACCCGTCTTCCTCCCGATCCTGACCGCACGGGTCCAGTCCCCTCCGAGCCGAGCCTGGCCGGACCCCCTGCGGGCCGGATCCCGCATGTTTGACACCCCTGCTCTAGAAGCCTCTCACAGTGTGATATCATCATCATCGATTCAAATTCTGTTGTAGTGAGAACACCGTTTGGAAGCCAGATGTCAAAGGAAGGCAGACAGTATTAACTTGTGTAATTAAAAAAACAGCCAAAATGACTTTGGCCATTCATAAAGAGCCCAAAGCGTCGTAACAGCCTTGACACAGACACATGATTACTTGGCACACTTGTAGACAAATGATGAATTCATTATGTTTATTTATTGGTTTAGGGAATAAGGGATGGATCAAAACATGACATCTTTGTACCCGCTGAAAACAAGTGTAATGGTAGTATTATTATCATGTAGATTATACATGATATATATATATATATATATATATATATATATATATATATATATATATATATATATATATATATATATATAATATACAGCCAGAAACTGAATATTTAAGACTCATTTTAAAGGCTTCGTCTAAAAATGAGTCAGCTGGAATCATTGAGAGTTTTGCACAGCATTTGCAAACAGTTAGCTTCATTAGCTTAGCGAGCAGAGCTTTTAGCTCTGCTAGCTAAGTACTGGTCAATCTGCAACGTTAACAGACGAAGCCAACATAATGAAGCCGGGCTTATTGAATCGGCAATTGTCCTACAGTGTTGGTCCCTCTGTCGAGCCACTCGGAGCGTCAATTCTTTGTTTATTTTAAAGCTAGCTAAATTCAGCACAGTGTCTCCAACTCTTTTACAATTAAAGTAGCATAACTAGCTGCAAAAGATTCTCAATCTAAGTCTCCTGTTAAGGAACTGGAACCACAGTGAGCAGGACTCACAAACAGACTCTGAGACACGGCATTCAGGTTTAAAAACTAAGTCTTTACGTTGGTCAGTGACAGACAACACAACAGAAACAGACAGTGAACACAGAACGACCCAGAACACAAGTCAGCAACACTGACACTCCTTCAACTGTTAGTACTCAAGGCAGGTGGGTAGACAGGTGAGCAGACAGGGGGTCAGCATGTGGACAGACAGGTGGGTAGACAGGTGAGCAAACAGGTGGACAGACATGTGGGTGGACCTTGCAGTCATTATTTTCAGGCCGAACAGAATGATTGGACAAGTTGATAAAAGTTCTGCAACAGACACAGATATCAAAGTTTCTTTTTTTTTTTGTCAGAGCCTTTTATGCATTAACTGTTGTCAGGATGTGATGAGATTTTGGAACAAAAAAGTAAAACATAGTTGAAGAAGTTTACCAAACCCTGCCTCTAATGTCGATGCTGCATTATATAAAACGGCCGAAAGGAAACTCCAAACTGGTGTTCCCAGGATATCTCTCCGCTGCAGGAACTATCGATCCAGCTGGTATAAAGAATCTGTTGCTGTGCCATAAGTATCGGCTGCACCTTAACTCACTTGCTGGGGAGATACTTTTATGGCTTGACCGAAAGAACATCCGTCAGCCGACACACACACACACACATAAACACACAACCAGACGCACAGACTACCCCCCCCCCCCCCCCCCTCAGAGAGGCCCCGATGGTCTCCACCCAGGAAAAAAACAAAAAACACATCCAATACTAATCAAATGAATCAGATTAAGTGTCTTTCTCCCCTCCTATTCATCAGCTGGCTCTGCAGACAGCAGCCGATGATGCCGTGCACTTGCACATGGAGAGGCAGAGGCTCGCATTCACACACTGTGGGGGCGCCCATTTCACGCCTGCCCAGTTCAGGGGCTAATGAGCGTAGTTAGCATCTCACAAGTGGGCTAGCAAGCGTAATCGAACATCATTCATTGCGGCGCGATTCATTTTGTAACCAAATCACTGATCAAAAGTCCATTCAAGGGGCGTCTAATAGCTCTGATGGGAAAACCAGATGCCCTGATGACGGGGGCTCTGCCTCTCAGTAAACAAATTATGTGGATTCCATATGTGGCTGCATCCTTGATTAAATGCAATGATTATATGTAAGGTCCAATATCATCTTCCAATTGTGAATGCAATGATTACTATGGTGATTAGCTTAAAGACTGTAACTGAATGGGACGGCCTCACGTCTTTGGGCGCACACACTGGCATGCCAAAGCGTCGTTCCTCAGCCATGCCCTCTATTATTTAACATGCTGGCTTTGCTTAAGCCAGAGCTATAACACAATACCAATACCAGCCTTTTTTTTTTTTTTTACAAAGGTCAGATAGAATGCAGAAATCAATATCAAAATGTACCATGGAAATGTTATGGAAATAACACACATCTCTCATATATTGTACTAGCAGTTACCTGTGTCCTCCTGATGGGTTATTCTTGTGCACACATATGTTTGCACTCATCAACATGCATGAAGTTGAATGCATTTTATACCTCATAAGATATATTTGAATATTTCATGTTTGTTTGCATGCGATCTCCTTCCTCCCAGCCTTTGACTCTATCTCACGTTTATATCTATCGTCTGTCAATCAGTGAAATATACAACCGAGCATGCACGATGCATCTGCATCCTTTAAGCTCTGCAGTTGGCGGGAAAGTGTACTTGGAATTGCAGAGGACATGACGCACACTGACCACAAATCACCTTTTCCCCATATACAATCGTTAAAAAAGGAGCGGCAGAAAAAGAGGGTGCGTGTTTTATTTGTGTTGGAAACAACCGCAAATGTATTGTCAGAATTTGAGGCAATCTTTCAGATAAATTGCAACGGTCTTTGACAGTTGTGTCAGAGCTCAATGTTTTATTCATGTGTGCGGGAGCCAACGTGCTCAACAGAGAACCGTCTAATGCGCATGCTCTGTGGGCCGAGAACCTGGACACCAGAGGTAGAAGGAAAACATGTTTTCAGCAGATGGGAAGACTTCAGAAGGTCTATGTGAAGGAGCCAGGGCAGTAGCCGCTCATCGCGGGCCAATAACCGGCCCCGACAGAAGCGTTGTTGAAGGATTCGTCCTGGGAAGAGTTTGGTCCTGACGTCATCCAGCATGCAGCGGCAAAGAGGAGATGCAGTCAAGAGCTGCTCGTCTGCAATCTGCAGACGCAACACGGTCCCACGCCAGGATCACCAAATCACAAGCGCAAATTGTTTCTGTTTTTCTTGGCGCTCCAAAGGACTTTATTTTCCGGGACGACCTTAAATTAAGAAAGTCAGGGTTTAGCCGACAAAACCAAATTTAGTCTTAAAAAACATAATGGTTTGACTTAAAATAACTGAGTACAGTTAGGTTTGGGTAACAGAACCACAACCATGAAACCACAACACGGTGTCCAACCCCCGGTCTGGGGGCTGAAGGTCCTGTTTGTGGTCCAGTTCTCAGAAGAGAAATGAGAAATGATCCTTTATTAATCCCCTTTGGGAAATTCCTCAGTAATTAAGGAGAAATGTGCTGGCCTGTGAGGCGGCCAGGGAGCAACCGGGGGTTCAGTGTCTTGCTCAAGGACACTTCAACATGGTAATTATGTGGAGAACAGGAATCGGACCTGCTAGCTTGTGGTTTCAGGACGACTATTCATCCCCAGGAACTACAACCGCCGCCACAAAATATGATACGCGGAAGACACACAGACACACACACACATGTCTAGTTCTTGAGGTGCAGTTCTGACACATCATGGTCTTCATGCTATCGTCAGATCAATAAATCCACAGTTTAATTGAAGCACCCCATCAGGCTAATTGACATGTTGAGCGAATGCTTAAACATAGTCACAATCTTCTCCCTTTGTCAAAATTGAACCCAATTATTAAGATTAATTGAAATTTTAAAAAGCTAAAAATGTCAATTTTTACATTATTGAAATGATTTCCATAACCACCAGGACAGGTGAAGAAGAAGAGCATGGCAGCGCTGACGCGGCATAATGATCCTCACCGTATTTATTTACAAATTCTCTCAGAAGCAGCAGATTCATTCAGCGGCCGTGCAGCCAGAAAGCCCCCTGAACGCACCGTGGGCCTCCTTCACGCGGCTGCGTCCCTGCGGCCTCCCGCGTGCTCCAGGTGCATTGACGTGCATGTCCGGTTGCCTGCCTGAGATGACAGAGATGGCGCGGCGCCCGAAGACTCGGCGCTGCATTCCAATGGCCATTAATTGAGTACCTGCCCGTCATCTCGTCCCTGATTGATGACATAATTAGAGACGGCCCCGTTTGATGGAGATGCCCGAGCGAACTCCTCTGTGTGATGGCCTTTGTGTGGATGTGTCCCCCCCCCCCCCCCTCCCCACCGGTCCCTGGAGCTCCGGACCGTCGCTAACCTTGCCTCAGCACAAGGAGGAGCACGCCTTCATGTGTGTGTGTGTGTGTGTGTGTGTGTGTGTGTGTGTGGACACTGCGCTCCTCCGGTCCTGCTCCCCTTAACAATGAGCACAGCTTCAAGCTTGGGGGAAGCTGATTAAATTAAAGTGCCTCACAGGCAATCATGCCAAGGTCAAAGAGATGCTGCGCAAACTGCTCTTGGCACCAACTTTCCTCCGTGCGCGGAGACGCTTATCAGCAGATGTGCCGGCTGGAGGCTCGGGGAGTGGCCGAGCGGCCGTGGACCGCGTGGAAAATTGAATTGTCACTGTTGATTTTGTTGCTTGCATATCAGGGAGAAAATGAACTTTCGACAACGGCACAATATGAGGGGCGGGAGACCCCAGCGCTGCCTGCGATGTTCGGAGAGGACGGGGAGCTTTCAGGTGAGGAGATGCTGGTTTGATTGCCATCTCAGCCAACGTATCATTTACTGTCTGTAATGCCTCCACGCAGCGGGCCGCTGGATGGTTCAGTGAGTGTGACGTGATGTGTATCTTTACGCCGTCACCAGAGCTCAACCCAATTAAACATCACGTGAGAGCGGCGCGCCAGGAGGCGTCATCCAAACACCAAGTGACACGCGCTCCTTTGGAACAACCATCTTTATTCCATCGGGATCTTTCCAGAGACTAGATTTTTCTTTAAAGGAAGTAAGAAGAAACAATGCAGATGCCTCCGTGCAGGGCATGGTAGCACTTTACCACGAGCACACACTATTTAGCATCAGTAAAGATTGAATACACAATGGATTCATCATTTATAACAGCATTATTCCAACATCCTCATTAGTAACTCATTCATAAACACAGTTATACATATTTCATTCTCGATTTATAAGCTTGGGTTTCATACTTTTTAATTGATGGATTCATTTGTAAATTAATTATTCGGGTCTCAGATGATTAATAAGACTGTTTATAAAGTGTTAGTAAATGATAAAAACAATGCTGCAATTCATGATGAATACAGGTAGTTACCACTCATTAATTCACAAGTTATTACCAGTTAGTTAAGTGTTAGTTAACCATGTTCTGTGTCCCTAATCTGAAGTGTAAACTGTTTATGCCTTACAAAGCATTAATACATGTCAAGATGAACTCACTAGTTACTTCTGGTTAGTTAAGTATTAGTTAAAGTATGTTATGTGACCATCCATCATTTATAAAGTATGAAACCCAAGCTTATTAATCAAGAATGAAACGTATAACTGTGTTTATAAATGTTACTAATGAGTATTCCTGTTGGTATAATGCTTTATAATCATTGTTTATTCATGCTTTACTAATACTAAATAATGTGTAAAGTGCCTGTTCTAAAGTGCTACCCTTGATTATTAATCAATTAATGAATTAATACACATTCCAATTCAATTTTAATGAAATCAAACAGACTATTTCTATTTCTTCTGCTATTTACAGTTTTTCCATCATGTATTTCCTCTCTACGTGGTCGTGGTCGTTGGCTCGCCATCAGAGCTCAGTGCGGACATGGAAACGCTACACGCATGTCTGTGTACACTCGATCCTCACGTGCCGCTTTCAGGATGCTACACATATGAAGTTTATCACAAGCAAACTATCCAGCTGAGTGAAGAGCCCCACTGTGCTCAGGGGCCACCCTCACAATGTGAGCGCCTCCTGGAGACGAGGAGTGGAAGGGAAGCTGAAGTCTTCTGGTGAGAGGAAGCTGAAAGCAGGTCCACTCGAAGGCTTTGCTCCTCTTCCTCAGACGCACATGTGACGCATTCGGCCCCAAACATGCGCTCCATGAGAGAGGAGGGGGTAAATAATAGGAGAGGAGATGTTTACAGAGGATGATTGTGTATTCCGCCATGTTTACTGAAGTTACGCTATTTGCAACTGTGGGTTTTACAGGCTGAAATGATCCGCCTCTGAAGGGGATGCACAAACAAAGCGCAAATGGGATTTAGAAGGTCGGAGTGGTGAAAAAAAACAAGAATTATTTACATACCTCAAAGCTGATTATTAGAAATGTGAGCAATTATACGTCATTACTCTCTCCTCTGATTTGCGGTTCTTTTTGTATGTTTTCTTTGATTTGTCGAAGGCTTCACATCCTTTGTTTATTCCCTCCTCGTGTATCAATATTAGCCAAATGATGTTTCTCATTTCACGAGTAAAAGCAAGCACTTTTTCTCTCAGGTGGAAGTAAATGTCTGATTGTCACGGCAGCCCCCTGCCGCGGGGACATTTGTGGGAAGAAAGATCTATGGATGTGGGCAAAAAAAACACAGAGAAATCGTGGCTCTGAGAGAACTTCTGAGAGGATAAACAGAGAGCTGAAGCCACACAGGAACAGAGAGGCCAAGTCCAATCAAATCCAGAATTTGTGGCTGGACATGAGACAAAACTCATGTGCATCATGCAACTTCACAGAGCTTGAACGCTTTTGGCAAAGAAAATGGGGAAAACTTACAGCCGCGCAACCTGAGACGGATCGACCCACACACACACACACACACACACACACACACACTGGAGTCTGCGACCGCTGCCAGAAAGTGCCTGGACCAAATATTGAGCGCGTTATGCAATCAATTGTTTTGTGTTTTATCTCTGGCCCTCCAGTAGATCAATAGGTAGAGATTTCTTTTCACTTTGAGTTTTTTTCATTTATCAAAAAAAAAAAAAAAAGCCTCATCACACTGCAAAGTCAATATTGGAAACAGAGAGGAAGGAGGTGGAGGGTGGGGGGGAGGGTGGCAGAGGATCCTCCCCTGGAAGCTGATTGGCCCTTGTTTAATAGGCGCTGCGGATACGCTACAGCGCTTATAAAAGCACAGCCTTTTAATAAGTGTGGAATTCCTTCCACTCCAGTAATAACACTTTTTTTCCCAGCCTGAAGTCACTTTAATTAGAAACCACAGCTCAGCACTTTCGCTGGCTAGCTGAAGCGCTACAGCACTGAAGTACAGTTTGTTTACTCGTTCACAGATCCACAGCATCAGGACCGAGCGTGAGACTAAACAGATGAGCGAGGAGCAGAGAGGCCGCCGCGGCGAGCCGTCGACGGAGGACGCAGCGGAGTGAGTGATGCCCAATCAGCCGCTGCTTCTATTCCTCTGTGGTTTTTCGGGGGATGTCTGTGGCTCATGACTCAACCATTGGAGTGCCTCCACGTCCTGGGGAGAGATTCAGATCGGCAGGCCAAGCTTGAGCGCTATCAGATGGTTGCGTCTGAACACCGGTGGCGTCTGCAGCATATGCTTAATTGGCAGTTTGAGCCTCTGCTCTGCTGTCTGCGTTCCAAGTCATTAACATGTAATGTGCACTCCGGACCCGGGGCCCATAAGAACCATTCCTAGCCGCCATAACATTTAAACAGCTTTGAGCCCCGCTCTCCCCAGCCGCGGGACAAAAGAGCTTCTGCTCTTTGTCTCGGGTGGACTCCTCTGCAGTCTCGCTGGGTGAACTGTCACCACCTCTCCACGGCGGCCATGTTCTTCCGCGCCTTCTCACGGGAACTCGCTGCCATTCAGGCCGCGGCTGGTTTTTGTCTCCGCTACTTACGCTGGAAAAAGAAAGAAAGAGGGGGAGCGGGATAGTGAGAGCTGTTAACAGCTTGTTAAACATGTCTGTTTAATTCAACACCACTTTCCTGATCTCAAATGCAGCGTTCACCCTCTCTAATGCTAATGCACTCTGCTTTTTACGGTCCAGATATAGAGAAATCAATTCATAGTGTCTCACTTTTCCCTGCTCTCAGTGGTGGATGTGCGAGACTCTAATGAGCTCCCAATTTAAGCTGCGATGTTTGTTTGGGACTGCAGAAATTGGCTCGGGTTCAGCGGGAAGACATGGAACTGGAAACAAGAGTTGAAGAGAACGAGACTGGCCCCTCGAAAAACAACACGTTCTATGTTGTCAGCAGGTAGTTGGAGAGTAAAAGAAACAGCAGTACTCGCAGCCAAGGACAGAACTACAAGATTAAATTGAGGAATTTCCAACAAAGTTTCTGGATGTACCACACGCACACACACACAGACACACACACACACACAGACACACACACACAGAGTTTATTTGAATTCAAATATGTACTCCAGCAGCACGAAAACATCAATCAGGCTGCAACAGTGAATGAACAACGCTAATCTTTAATAACACTTCTTCTGCTGTGCCATTTGTGTAGCAAAAACTATTATGAAGTATTAACCAACATTATTATGAACATGGTCAGAAAATTCAATGTCTTTCAAAACTTGTTTTTATACACGTAATTATAACTGAATTATTTTTACTTTGTGTGTCTGAAAATATTTGTGGGTTGTATCGTAGAAACGGAACGAAAGCTTCATGCTACGAGACGCTCTGTACTTTTAGTTGTAAGCTAGCGACTAGAGCACGGTAAAGACCCTTTTGTCCACATAGTTTTGCTCATGTATTGTTTGCAATCTAGTCTCCGTCTTCATAACATTCAATATGTGGTAAAATCCATCATGCTGTTGAGTTTACATTGCCATCAGAAAGTACAAGCTAGCCATAGCTAGCTATCACACGGAAAGACGCTGGTTAGCCACATCCATCAGTTAGCCTACGACTCTTTTCACCAAGACGTAGAAAGTGTTTAGTTGTGTATATATTTACGACTGTATTCATGTTTAAATTTAATACAGTTAGCATCAACTCAAGAAGTGTTCAGTTAGCCGAGCGTGTTTTACTTTTCTTATTAACAGTCTCATAGATCTTTTTATGGCAGAGCTCGCATGAATTAAAATCCTGTAACCGCAGTTCTATGTACACAACACGATTGAAGTGATTAAAATCACAACATTGGTTCGCTAACATAACTACCGTCTCAAAATGATGTTCCAATACAACTAAACCGCATTGGAGGAAAACACATTTCCTCTCAGATTATGGTAGCAGTTTTAAACACTTTGCAACGGGTTTGTTAAATTATTTGAGCTTCGGATGTCAATTACAACTTCCGTTCATTGACTTTTGGTTTTCACAGCGGTCTCCACGTCCTGTGTTCACTCCAGCAACTCAACTTCAACTGCGGACGTCCGCAGGCAATTATTAGGAATGTATATGTGATACAAACACACGTTATCTGCGACAACACACATGTTCTTTAAAAAGTAATTCATGCAGTTTTGTTGTAAGGGAATGTGCTTTTAAGGTTGACAGGGCAGAGAATACAAGAGAAGCATGAAGCTCAAATCAGACATCTTGTGGAAACATCTGGCCCCAGCTGGTTAACGAGCTGTGTGGCCCTTGGACTTTAACTAAGATGGAGTAACAAACTGTAGAAGTGCCCTACGACCATTGAGCCTTGATTAAATGATTGCATCATCGACAGCCTCCAGGATGTACGGGGTCCTATAAAGGCAGACAAAAAACTTAAATGTCTTCTTTGGGTACAAAATGTAAAACAACACAAGATCAAAACAATCACCACGGATTTCTAACCAAAGATGAAATCTAATTTCCGCTTGACTATAAATGAGTGCACTTTAAAAGCTATTTTCCTGCGTTACATCAGCTGCAGATGTTTACCAGGCAACAAACAAACAATTCGCAGTCTTTCCATCACAAATGCGAGAATATGATTGCTCATGGAGATTCATTCTGAGCCCGCAGTTCCACAGATTTCACTTCCACTAAGGAGGATATTCATGACTTTGGCCCAAAGAAAGCAGCTTGAACAAGGACTCCATGACTCAAGGAGACTTCACAGGTCTTACTCTGTTCTTATATCACATTTGCAGGATCTCGCATATAATTATGTGGACTCAAGGCAAACGAGATTCTGGATTAGAAAACAACCTTCATGCACTGTGAAAATGGAAAATTGCGAACGTCTCTAGTAATATTAGACATTTTTTCACGATGTCTTACATTTGTCACAAGACATTATAAATTGTACACACTCAGAATTTATAAGTTGGTTTGAAACTGACCTCATTTTACTAAGTTAATGACAAAAGAAGAGTCAAATTCACTTTATTAAATGAAATCAACTCTGAAACTTGGTTTTACTGCCTCCCACAACAAGATGAGTGTCTATTGGTACGGCGACAATTATATCTTTAAAAGTCGAACGTATTTATTTCTAAGTCCTAAACACTTGATATATTATTTATGCCAAGGCATATAACTTGGCGCTTTTAGTGTCCAGACTACATTGCCTTCCATCAAGGTTGCCCATAACTCATGTTTGGAGGATTTGAGCCTCAATGAGCAAGTCATTCGCTCTGACTGACAAGTCATTGTCAGGGTCGTAAACACAGCCCGAGGCCTCGTTGTGGGAGTAACTTGTTATACGAGTGACATCCCAAAAGGTTCATGTTGCATCTCCATCCAGACATTAAGGGTCAGAGTCTTATTCTCAAATGTAGAATTATTCAAGCGAAGTCATTTGTCAGCATCTATTATTCATCTTCTCACTTTTGATGTGCTCATTAGAAGGAGAAAAAAAAACACTTTATGCACTGGAAATGTCCTATTTTGTTCTGTACTAGCCCTATAATAAAATAAGAGAAACCCTTTTTTTGAGTTCCCTCCTGGTCACCTCCAGAAGGCCTTGAGCCTTTCGCCTTCCCTATTCATCAGCGTCTTCATTCATTACGCGGCCCACCAGACGGTGAGTCTGGCTCCAGGTCACAGCTGCTCTGCTCCGCCTGGGATTGTGACTCCTGTGACCCGCTGGGCCCGACATATGGAGCCAAGCTGCACGTGGTCCAGGGGAGGAAGTCAAACTTTAATCTGGCCACATCCGGGAGAACTTGCTCTAAGTTCCTCTGACAGGTGGCGTTTTAATTGTTGAAAACACTCGGCTCATAATAACCCGTTAAGAACTGTGGAACCAATTATGTCTCCAGACCTCCTTTTCCCATGTGTTTGAGTCGTCGTAGGATGCACAAATTGATTCCAATACTTGTGTTTATTGTATGTATTTGTTCATGAAAGTCTAGGGAAAAAAATGTAAACCTGCAAAAAAAAAAAAACACTTTTAAAAGATATTTTGATCTTAACTATGAACATCCAGCATGATATGAGCCAGATTCCCCAAAAATGCCTCCTGGAGCGTCAATAAGACACCTTTTTGGAAAGATTAGGACCTAAAGAATCAGAATCTGCAACAAAAATCACAATAAAACAAAGTCTTGGTCTGTTAGGAAGGAGTTTCAGTCAAAAAACGGTGTCGTTTGGTTTAAAAATGGAAAAAGATTGTCTGAATGGGGCATGCTGGGACTTAAAATTGACGCGAGGTTAAACCCTGAACGACTTCCTTAGCCAGGCCCCTCATTCTGTTACAAATGTAAAGTTATGTTTCTGCCGTTGCGTGTTGCGCATGCATAAACATCAGCTCCAGCTCGCCCTTCTACTGCATTAATATTGTTTATTTTTGAGGATTGAAGGAGCTGTTGGTGAAAACATAATTACTGCTAATCAAGGAGAGCACACAGACAAGTGTTCTTTAGATCCGTCCCCATTAATCCTCTGTACTGATTGGAGGAATCACCTTTCTCACGGCGGCGGCAGCGTCTCCGAGGCGCTGCAGCATCGACGGAGGAATCGCCAATTAAGAGTTTGAATGTGCGGAGCTTCACGTATAAACAAGTGAAGATGCATTTTGAAGCAAGCACAAGTGTGCTGCAGAGACATGCACATAGTTATCTTAACAAGAGGAAGGGTCTGGACTTCTTGATATTGTATACGAGTAATTAACTGGATCTGTTCAGCTCAGATGGGAGAAGACTCAGTTGTGTATGCAGCTTATTAAAAACATGTATTATTATACGTTCGCTTATCAAACACATATCCCAGACTTCCTACATGTAATGCACCAGGTCAGATCTGTGATGAGCTTTTATGAGAAGCACTGTGTTTCTTATTAGCGGGCTCATATTTCTTCTATGATGTTGGAGACATGCTCCTCCCCAGCTGAACGCCTCCAGCTAGACTTAATCAGGCCCCGCGCTGAAAGCCCAGATACATGATATCTTCATAATAACAAGGTACGTATGGATAATCACTTACTAGCGATTTAAGTGCCTTTTTGAAGCATCGGTAAGCCGATACTACTTGAGTGTTTCTATTTAATGCTCTTTTCAAATTCTACTTCACGGAACGCAGATTACGATTTCACATGTTTAACTCGGGGCTTTGAAAACAAACATGTATGAAGGAGTTTAAATGAGCTCCAGCTCCAGCGACTACGAGCCTAATCTACATCCAACACAGCTGATGCATCAGTCTGGGCAATATGTGATATGTATTTGTCTGTGAAATCACGTGTCATATACCTTCAGATAAAGCTGCAATATATAATATATCCACATAACTTTCTTCCACCTCTCAAAATGTGAAATGTTCCCATATAACTCCTCCCCTTTTCCCTATTTTCACAATCCAGAAACAGCACTCAAGACCAGCCTATTTATTACTGTTATTTAACATTTTGTTTAAGCTGAATCCAATACCTTTCTTGTACATACACCTGTTGTACATATACCACCATATGTATAGTGTTTTCATATTATATTTGTTCTCTTTCTTATTATAGTGTGTTTTTATTTCTGTCTGGAGTGTTGGTCTCGGGCACACATTATATTCTATATAGAGGTATATATGTGGTATATGCATCTATATGATATATATATAATATCTATATAGTATCTATAATCTATATGGTCTGTACACCAATTTATTTTTTTGTGTATATATCTTTCATCGCTGTTCTTATTTTTATTTTGTGTGTTTAGTTTATTCCATTTGGTGTCTGTACAGTGTTGACAACTATGACAACACATTGCCCCTTGGGCATTAACAAAGCACATATTTTATCTGTCTAAATGGCAGAATAAAAACCTTGAACCTCGAGTACTATCCATCCAGTGGGAACAATGGACGACGACAGAAACGGGGACCATTTTTCCTGCAGATCCACGAGCTGATTACACTTCTACAGTTTTGTATATACATTATTTCTCCTTAATCTGAAGTAACAGTAAATTCCTCCACCGCTGCTCCCTGGGGGAGTGAGGTGTGATGGTAACACTCCTCCTGCACTCTTAAACACACTCATCCAGAGCAGACTGCACATATTGACAATCCATTCAAACGCAGGGAACCGACACAGTCAAAATATACAACGACGTGCAATCAAACAGCAACGTGAGAAACACACCTGATATTCTCCGTACCTTCAGAGTGGAAGCGGACGTGTTGAAGCCCGGAGGACGTGGACACACACTGACCACTGCCAGCTCCTCAGTGTTGCAGCATCCTGTTGGGAGGTTGCATCACACAGCAGGCGCTGCTTTCATTGTGTCCACACCTCTAAATGCCTCCCGGGCCTCCCAGGATTTCGGGCAGTTTGACAAAAGTTTTCCCTGTAAAAACTCATTTTATCACCAATTACGGCCGTGTGCAGCTGGCCGTTTGCTTTCCACCAGTGGTAAAAGGGAAGAGTGTTTATTGTGTACATTTCTATTGCTGCGGTTTTCTTGTTTTGAAAGCAGTTCTCGCTGCACGAGGGACTTGTCAGCCAGTATTCAGAACATATCTTGGCCATGTCGACGGCTCAAAGCCGCTGAAACAGGAAGGGATGGTGTTTGCGGTTTACTCTCACGTAGCCATCTTCAGCTGGGTAATCTAACACTGCGAAGACAAATGCAATTTGCATCTGCAAACAGTTTCCTGATTGATGATTGCTTAAATGTTGTCAGAGGAATTCTTATAGTCGGTGCCTTTCAACTCACAAAGTCAAGCGTAGAAGCCGGCATCAAATAGCGTCTCGGGAACACAGACAACACAACTTGCAAAGATGTTTTCTCTTTCAGCATCTCACAGGAATAAATGTTCACCGTGCTGCTGGTTTGGAACAATTTAGTATTTATTTCACTCTAATTTTCAAAGCACAGCGAGGTGATCGCTGTGTTCCTACTTCATGTTTAAATGGCATTCACTGTTGGCAGCAACCGGGCAGAAACCCAGTGACCCCTCCTGACACGCATTAGCCTGAAGTGCTGTGGAAGAGGCAGAGGGCTCACCTGCATCCAGCCTTTAATTAAAGGCAGCGAGGCCAATGAAAGACGGGAATAGCAACGGAGCGCCGCGTTAAACCGGTTCACGGTTAACGTCGAGCAGATGTCGATGTTTGTAACACCTGAAATGAGATTGCTTTAAACGGCATCCTGTAATGACGGCTCCTCCGTATCCAGGCTGATTAGAAGATGCTTTTAAACGAGGATCACAAAGTGAAGCTGCGAGAGAGAGATGTTCATTAAGCAGAGCATTCAACCTTCTTTTGGCAGGGAGGCATTAAAAACACGACTAACACCTGTTCAGAGAATATTCAAAGGCAAACATTCTCATTTCATTGGTTTCTGCCATATGGAATATGACAAACACGACCATCTCTCTTTCTTTTAATAGCATATTACATTCACAAACGTTGGGACACAAATTGTGCTGTAAATCACTGAGCTAACTGTACTTAAAGTAAAAGTTTTATAATCAAAGATTATTGTATTATAATGGCTTGTGTGAATATAGTTTGCTTCCTGTTTGGTTGTTTCAGCTGCATCTAGTTCTTACTGGTTAGTCAGTCCAATGCTTCATATTTCATAAATTAATCCTACAGATGTAACATGAATTGAATTGTGAAGTCACAAACATCTGCAAAAAAAGGTTTTATATTATTGGATTGAAGTGCTGTGGAAGTATAAAGTAGAATAAAAAGAAAGCGCAGTAAAGTCCATCAGATTTGTACAATACTAATGAAACTTAATGTACTGATTACTTCCCACCACTGGTTGCTATATTTATTCATATCTACAGCTGCCAGATGCAAATTAACTGTCATTAACTGATAATGTGAAACATTTGCATTGAAGAATAAAACAGTGACACATCTGACGCGACACTAACAATGCTGTTAAATTATGATGTAAACTGGGAAGATTTTAAAGTGCATGTCATAAATCAACACACTGGCCTAATATTGTAAGATAGGTTATACAATTATATTTCCCAATTAATAATAGTAATTTTGAAGCATATATTTGTCCATGAATCTTCTAGATTGCTACATGCGACATTAACAGGATACGTTCATCTTTTCTACCTCCACCTTCAGTGCCCGGCGGCGCACCGATGTATTTGTGAAAAACAATTCAATTATAAAATAGCTATAACTTTTAATTATATATATTTTTTATTAAAAAGATATTTAAATTAAATGATAAAATAGATGGAACGTTGTGATTCTGTTCAGGCCCGCTGCTGGTTTATACAGTACATCATTGCCCCTAAAACTGTCATTGTTGGAAGCTATGCTAAAGCTAGTGATGCTAAAGTCACTTCCTGTTGATACATTGATTGATTTGAAATGCTACAGACATTTCTCATGGAGGACATGTCACGAAAAACTACCTTTCTTCGTACTTAGTACATATTTGGGTATCTGAAGTGTTGCCAACCCACAATGTATGACATCACGCAACCCAGTCTGTTTTTTATGGGCTGTTTAGATCAGAAAGAATGTGATTCAACCAGCCAATCAGACGTGGCTCCCCTGCCACATTATAATATACTGCCCACAGCTTGAGAACTACCTAAAGTGCATCATTTTTGTCTCGGTGATTCCATGTGTATTCAGAGTGTGAGAAGAATAATGTGTTTTCTGATCATTAAAACGCGTGAAAATGTTGTAGTTGAATCCCAAAATGCAAGTATGAACTGTGAAATGAGCACACTATGTCTCCTTTAGCTTGTAATGGTGCAAATAAATTGGTTTGAACCCAGCTGGTAGTTAAAAGAACCTTACCCATCACCTTGGTGGCTGCATGATGAATGCACAGGGGTGAGATCAAACCCTTCACGCTGCTCGTTACACAATGCAAATGGAGGGCAGAACAGCAAAGTAGATGATTTTAGTGCCAAAGCCTCCTGAAAAAAAGGCTATAATTGTCCAATAACAAATCACATCTTGACATGTGGGGGATTTTGAGAAAAACATCAATTTCCTGTTCAAAATACCAGAGTGGCACACACACACACACACACACACACACACACACCCGCCTGTGTTTCAGCTGAACGTATGTGGTTAATTGTCATAGTGAATTAGGAGTGGGCTAATGTGGGTTTCTTTACCGGGCTGGAGGCTGCAGAGGCAGCAATGGGATGTGGTCACAGGGAGGGAAAAAGCATCGGACTCTGGTTGAACAGGGATTTAGAGAAGGAGCCCAGTCTGGGACTGAGCTGAGCCGAACAAGAGGAATGAGAGTATCCTGGATGTTCCCCAGCTGAGCGCTAAGCTGCGGTCGCTACGCTAAGACGTCTCAAGCTTCCTGTATAGAAATAACTTGGCTTGGTGTGGTACGGCACAAATATCTAAACCCAAATAACTAGTTTGGCCCAGAATAGACTTAGCGCTCTCCTCAGATAGCCGGACATCTTTTCCATCGCACAAAACCCCAACATGTACAAGACAAACAACGCAGCGCAGCAGGGTACATGTACACTTTCATGTCGGTGTCTCACGCAAAGAAAGGAGCGATCGCTCAAATCCAATGGCTCTTTTATTTTCAAAAAGCTTCACTTAAGTATTTACAGTTTGTGCAAAAACATTTAAAGGTTTTTCAAGGACTTTACATTGTAAGTTCAACCTCAAGGCACATACATGGAACAACATCAATATTTCATCATGAGAACAGAAATTTAACTTTGGTTCCTAAGAAAACGTGGTGTGGGTGTGGCTAACGTGGCGCCGCAGCGTCTGGGGGCGAGGACGAGGAGGCGGAGCTTCCCGACGCGGCCGCTTCACATGCACTTTATCTCTAGCCGTCTCCTCTGCGCGGCTCACACTGGACCTCAGCCACCTCTGGGTGATCGCTCGACGGAAAAAAAGACCCGATATGATAAAAAAAAAGAATAATAAAGCTAAATACAGGACATGCAGAAACCTTTTGATGTGTGTCTGATAGGAGCAGCGTCTGCGGGAAGAAACGACGCCTCTGAACGCTTTCGGCCTGTCGTGCGGTTTCTTCGAGTTGACCCCTCGGAGATTAAAACGTAATTATTTCAACATGATTCAATGAGCTTTTAGGGAAAAGACTGGCCTTAAAGGCTCCGGCCCTCCGGATGGAGTCTCTCGTTAGCGGCCGTGCTTCGCGTTGTTCTCCCGTAAATGCCGTTAGAGGCGCAAAGTGTTGGATAAATGTGCTTTCTTTCTTTTCAGCGCTCTTCCTGTCACTTCCACTTTCTCTCTGAGCTAATCATTCAGTCCTGCATAAAAGGTAAGGCAAATATCTGTTGGGTCTCTGGTACACATTCACAGACGTGAAGGGGGGAGGAGGGGGTGCTATGTGATGTAACAGTTTGAGCCCCTCCCCCCCCCCCTTTATTTGATCAGCATGGGACTTCAAGCAGGGCTTTCATCTCAAACAAAGAATACTCAATAATAATATCTGATGGAGATGTTCAAGTGTTCTGCGTGGGGTTATGGTCAGCTGTCGGGGTTAGTAGTAAAAAGTTGAAATCGGACGCTTTGATAACCACAGAAGATCTTTGCACTAAAAAACCCAACATAAAAATACCACGTCATGTCACATATTGAGTCTTTAAGTCTTATTTTTTGCAAAATATTCACATTGAATTGTTCCCCCTTTTTGACGAGTGTTCGAAATGAAGTTTGATACCTCTAACCAGTAAATATGACGCTTCCACTCGCAGACAGTTAGCTAGCATTCAGAATTAGCGGGAAACAGCTAGCCAAGCTCCGTCTAAAGGTAACAAAATCCTGCGTATCTTAACTCGCTAACACAACATATATTCTATGTTTGATCGATGCAACAAAACAAGGTTTAAAAGTCGCACTTTGTGCTTTTACGGCAGGTTTTCTTAGCGTTAAACAGAGCCAGGCTAGCTGTTTCCCCCCGTTTTCAGTCCTAATGCTAAGCTAACCTAACATGCTGCTATCATTAGCTTCATATCTAGCATACAGACATCAGAGTGGTATCAATCTTCTCTTCGAACTCAAAGCAAGATAATTCCTCAAAACTGAACTATTGCTTTTGTTGTTTTCTTGATTTTGCTTTTAATCAGCAAATACATCTGAAATATGTCAGTTGTCTTGATGAAAACAAGATTTAAGGACATAATGTGACACCATGATGATGCGTTCAGACAGTTGGCAGTCCGGGCTCCACCTCAAATCAAAGCCCAGGTAATGAAGACTAAGTGCAGCTAGATATCCCGACTGCTGAGGTGAATCCTCCCAGAGATACTCTGGAAGAACTCCAGTACAAGCCCTTAAAAAAATCACTTTGCCAAAACAGTTCGGCCCAGTTCTGTGTCGGCTCTCTGCACAGCGGAATAATCTGAGCGTCTCGCAAAGCGTTAACAGACTCTCTCGTCTCCCAGCGTGAGCTCCGTGCAGCCAAGTGAAAATAAGGGCTACATATTTCTCTCCCTTTTTTGGTCGAGGATTATGAGGAGAAGGGGGAACGTGTGTGTGTGTGTGTGTGTGTGTGTGTGTGTGTGTGTGTGTGTGTGTGTGTGTGTGTGTGGGCGGGGGGTTCTTCAAGCTTGGCCCCTCAAACTAAAATCTTGTCAAATCAAATAAAATCTGGTTAAGAAGTGCATAATGAAGAGCTCTCCCCGGCACCTCGCATGCAGAGAGCTGGTGGGGGGGCTGAGGGGCCGGGACAGGGACTAGGAGACAGGGACCAGGAGACGGGGACCAGGAGACAGGGACTAGGAAACAGGGACCAGGAGACAGGGACTAGTGGACAGTGACCAGGAGACGGGGACCATGAGACAGGGACCAGGAGACAAGAAGCAGGAGATAGGGACTAGGAAACAGGGACTAGTGGACAGTGAACAGGAGACGGGGAACATGAGACAGGGACCAGGAGACAGGAAGTAGGAGATAGGGACTAGGAAACAGGGCCCAAGAGACAGGGAACAGGAAGCAGGGACCAGGACACAGGGACGAGGGAGCAGTAACCAGGAGACAAGGAACATGAGACAGGGACCAGGAAACAGGCAATAGGAGACAGGGATTAGGAGACAAGGACCATTAGACAGGGACCAATGGACAGGGACTAGGAGACAGGGAGTAGGAGATAAGGACTAAGAGACAGGGCCCAAGAGAGTAGGAGTAGGAGAAAGGGACTAGGACACAGAGACCAGGAGACAGGGACTAGGAGACAGTGGCCATGAGACAGGGACCAGGAGGCAGGGACTAGGACAGAGGGACCAGGAGACAGGCAGCGAGGGGAGATAGCGGGTGAGGATCGTGGGGCAGGTGCATTGTTCAGGTGAGTGCACCACAGACGCAGAGGACGGCCTCATGATGGTCCACAAAGGCTGAGCGATGACACGCTGGACGAGCCGCTCGCTCTCAGTGAGCATCGTGAGCATCGTGTTGTGGTTTCCTCATTCATCACGGAGACTAATGAGCGCCGAGACACGGGCGGAATAAGTGGGTGTATGATTGTCACTATGTGTGTGCTTTCTCCGAAGTCATCACACACACACACACACACACACACACACACGGGGAGGGACGGAGGCTTCTCCCTTATGACAGACCACACAGGTTAAAATCCATATCATTCAGTCACCAAACACAGAAAACACTGCTGGTTTGAAATGATTCCACGTCATTAAGTAGCCGCAGGAGCCAGAACACTGGAAGCAATGTGGGTGTGAGCATGAGTAATGTCGTCTGTAACGGACCCGGGGGATGGTGGAGGTAAAGTGATCTGCACGGCTGTTGTCTTGCCCTCTGTTCCTCTGCCCCACACCACGCTGAGGGAAACTGCCCCCTTGTGGCCTCACTTGCCAAAACAGGGAGAGAGAAAAAAGAAAGAAAAATAGCAGAAGAAACTTCAGAATGTCTTCAAAAGGGTCTGCGAGTCTCAGCACATCCATGCAGCTCATTAGGGACAATAAACCTTTGTTCCATTTAAAACTCCCGTTAATAACTGCTCCTCACTAGAACGTGTTGAAAATTACACATCCTTGTTCCAGAGTTTTCCATAAAAAGTGTCTCTCGTACTAAGCCCACCTTTGTTTCAACTGTAAACCAGGAGAACAAAGACGCTTTTAGTGTTAAGGCACTTTTGGGAAATCTCAGTCGAGGCCTTTCAACAGCACCGATGACTTTCTCCTCGGTCCCTCACATGCGCTCACCACCTCTGCTCATTTCCTGCCTGGCTTCCATTAATAAGAAAGTGCACTTCAGTCCTTTTTAACACATACACATAATGAACCAGTGCTATATTTCCACAGCGTGCTAATCAGCAGTGTCTGGATTTCCCCTGTGCGGTGTTGTCATTACTACTGTTCTGTTGGGCTGTTGGACTGCGTGTGTGTGTGTGTGTGTGTGTGTGTGTGTGTGTGGGGTCTTTCAAAGATCAAAAAAAGGCCATATTTTGCTTCTGTGGTTAGCAAAGGATCCCGGTACTCTAAGCGCCCCGACATTTCCGAGGCAGACAGTCAAGAAGCTACACCCAGGGTGCTGTGATTGTACAAATCCATGTTCATGTACAGTACTGACCATTAAAACAACTTTCAAAACCCTGCTGGTTATAAAAAAAGAAACACTTGTATCTCTTTTTCTAAGAATACAAAAGATAGCAGAGAATCCCACATTATTATCCACAGTATAAATTACATCGTAGACAGAACTTGGAAATATATATAGTACAGTTATATTTCACTAGAATTTGTATGGTTTTTGTCATCTTCACAAACGGGGTGTGTGTATGTGTATTTATGCACGTAATAAGTGTTTATAGTATGTGTGTGTGTGTGTGTGTGTGTACTGTTTGTTGCTGCATCACGTGTGGCAGAACTCTGTACTGGGCACGTTGCTGCTCTTGCAATAGGCTAGGCTGTTGTTACTGAGGTGACAGTCTCTAAATCCGATGCCCCCGTTGGGCGTGTAGATGGGCTGGATGCGGAAATCTCCCTTGAGCAGCTGCTCATTGTTCAGCGCCACTATCTGGAAACTGGTCTCAGTCATCTCCAGAATGGAGTTATCCTTCTTGGTCCCGGCCTCGCCGTAGTCGTCTTTTCTCCGGCCCCGGTTGTATTTCCACTTGGTCGAAGCCGACCGGCTCTTCCTGTGCATGTGCCAGCAGAACAGGCTGAGCAGCGTCACCAGGATGAGGAGCACCGCCCCGCCTATGATCCCAGCCATTAGCAGCGTGGAGTTGATGCTCTCCTGGGGAGCTTGCTCCCTGCCGGGAGGCTTGGTGGACGCCACGGCCTTGGTCCTGGCCTCGGAGCATATCGTATCCTCTCCGGGCCTGTAGGAGTTCAGGGTGTCCAGCACGTGCACGCAGATCCGATACACGGATCGAGGCTCCAGGTGGGTGAGACTAATGTGCCGCCGGTCCCCGCTCACGGTCCTCTCCCGCATCCCTTCGTTTATTTGGCTTTGGCCCCTTTTGACCCAAGTGACCTTGTAGGCTGTGACGGTGAAGTAGGAGGCCCAGCTCACCTCGATGCTGGTCGCGTTGACCACGTGGAAGGAGATCTGGAGCGGGTCCTCGTAAGGAGGCAGTGGCCCGGGGGGGTTGTTGTGGACCGGGGGCAAGGGAGGGGATGGGGAGTCAAAGTAGAAAGGGATGGATGTGGTGATGAGGGTGGAGGACATGGTGGTCATGGGGGTGGTTGTGGGCGGGGGAGGGGGCGTGGAACGGAGGGTGGGCCAGGGCGGCTCGTCGGCTTCTACCGGGCATTCGATGATATCCAGCGTGAGCTCTCTGATTGCCATGCCGCGCACATTGTCCGGACTCAGGCACACGAACCCCCGGGCGTTGATGGAGGAGGGCAAGGACTTGAGCCAGACCACCACCCACTTCACGGCGCAGTCACAACGCCAGGGGTTATTGCGCACCATGAGGTGCCTCAGGCTCGACAGGCCGTCGAACACGCCCTGCGTTAGAGTCTGCAGCTGGTTGCTGGACACATCCAGTTTTTCCAGCCTGATGAGGTCAGCGAAGGCCGCCACGGGGATCTGGTTGATCTGGTTCTCCTGCAGGCTGAGTTTGATCAGTGACTGGCTCGGTAGCAGTGGAGGGGGAAAGGTGAGGGAATTGCGGGCAAGGGCCAGCTCACGGAGAGTGGAAAGGTCTTGGAAGGTCCCTGGAGCAATGCCCTCATCCGTCAGCAAGTTCCCGTCCAGCAGGAGGCGCTGCAGGCGCGTCACATTCTGAAAGGCCTCCTCCGCGATGTGAGCGATGCGGTTCTCGTCCAACCGCAGCTCTTTCAGGTCCTCGGGAAGGCCAATGGGAACGCTGCTTAAGTGGTTCTTGGTGAGGAAGAGGAGTTTGAGGCTTATCGCCTCCCGAAAGGCCCCTTCCTCCACACCCACCGTGGAGATGGAGTTATCATCCAGGTGCAGCTCCTCTAGCCGAGTCAGCTGGGCCAGAGCCGCCTTGGAGATGGTTTGGATATTGTTCTCCTGAAGATGCAGGACCCTGGTGTTTTTGGGCAGATTGATGGGAAACTCGTCCAGCTGGTTGCCGTAGAGGTACACAGTCTCAACGCTTTCCACATTGTGAAGTTCCAAAGGGAAGCCAGCATTGTTAATCTGGTTGTTGTGTAGGAAGAGGACCTTGAAGCCCTCCTTCATCCCAAGAGGCACTGACGTCAGGCTGCGCTCGTTGCAGTACACGAACGGCGTGTCACATCGACACTCGTCCGGGCAAGAGGCGCCCGGACTGAAGTGCATTTGGAGGCTTAAGATGACAGTCAACCAAAATTGCATGAATGAAGCCCAATCTTTATTCCAGGGTCCAGCCAGAAACTCCATAGTGAAAAAACAAAACAGCAAAAGGGAAGGCAAAAAAAAAAGAAGAAAAAAAGAACTGGGAAGGAATTAAACAAATGTGAGAATCAAAAAGGCAATGACGTATATATCCACCAAAAACCCGACCCGGGAACAGTCCAACTAGGAGAGTCTGGTAATGGTGCAGTTAGCTGAAAAAGACTGGGACACCGTGGGAGTAATCCTGTAAATGCTAGTCCTCAGCTGAAAAGCGATGGTCTCATTAGTGGTGGCCAGTCCTCTGACTGACTCCATCCATGCTGAGACATCAGACCATAGCAGGACTCTTCACTCCTGGCTCCATGCAGAGCTCAGCCGGGGCCAATCTGAAGCCACGCAGTAGAGAGCCACCGCAGGCTCCACTCGCCTGTCCGTCACACACTGCTGGTCCCCGACCAGGGCAGAGTCCAAGGGGGGTGACATTTGGATCCAGAGACCTGTGGGAAAACAGAGAAACGCTGGATTAGTATATTTAGGGGTGGCCTGTTCTCAGAGAGGGGGGGAGGGGGAAGGGGCACTATTCTCTCGCTCTCTCTTTATTTGACATACAAACATGCACACACACATACCAACTGTCTTTCCATTCCTCCACCCCACCCCCCTTTTCTTCCCTTCTCCCCAAAACACAAAGACAGAGTCACAAAACACATCGTTCACTGCCGATGACAAATTATGCACGGGCTATTTCACACACACACACACACAAAAAAAAGTCTAACCATCTGATAAATATTCAGACCAGCTCTTGCACATCCGGTTTCGCAGACATAAAGAAGGCTTTTATCCCGTCCGCTGTATCAAAGGAGGGAATAGAGCACTGCAAGGACACACACTCACAGAGTTTCAGAGCAACATCGCTGCCACTTAATGGAAAACATGCTAAAAAGAGATAAGGCTCATGAAGGCACCGCGGCTGTTGGTGCCATCATGGAGGCACGAGATGCTTACGGGCCAGAGCGAAGCGACAGCACTGTGGGTAGAGGAACCCCAGTAAACACACGAGTGCTTACAGTAAACAGGGGCAATTGTTTTTGCAGGTGGCCTGATGGAGGAGCTCGTTGTAACGCGTCGTCCTGAACACAACACCACCGAATTCCAGATTTAAGGCCCGGGAAGAGGGGTGAAAACAAAAGGAGAGTAACAGGGGGGGCGTGCATATCGGGCTCCCGCCGGACTGACATACATGAGCTGTCAAATGGAACGGGACCGGAGAATAATTCAGTCCCTCCACCTGCAATAAATGATCGATACAGGCTATCTCTCCGCATGGAGAGGCTTGTAGTAAAGCACAAGGCCATTGGATTACAGTAGACCCCCAGATCCATTATTCCTAGTTTTATGAGCCATCAAATATCCCCCTTTGCCCCACATGATTGAAAGATACTGCTTGTCATCGGCGGCTCACAGCTTCCCTGAAGCTCCACCCTGAGTCCATGTCGGACGACACACACAGTAACAGGAACGGTGGGTTGAATGCTAAGCACAGGGACGGCCGTGAGTCCTGCACGGAGCGGCAGCAGCTATTTAGTCACAACGTAATGAGTCATTTCACATTCGTCATCTGGCAGCCATCTGACAGGGAAGTATAATTTGTAAAAAAAAAAATTTAAAAAAGGGAAAAAGGAAAAGCTACTAAAGGATGTGTTTGCCGTGGTCGCCCTGCTTCTGCTTCTTCACATTCCCGTGCTGTTTGTTGAGGAGATGGAGCCTCTTTGTGGCAGAGATGGAGAAATCATTCCTTGACACACATCTGTGATCTACTTTTCTAAATTGAAAGAGCTAAATTTAATCAAATAAGATTGGGGGGAGGAGGGAGGAGGGTATAAGCGACCATGAGGTGATAAAATGTGCTGCCACAGCAGCAGAATCAACAGCAGAAGGCAGCGGAGTCAACACGAGTATGGCTGCATAAATAAAATGTCCAGATAATAACCATAAACAGCTGCACGCTGGTTCTCACTGGACCTCGTCATAAATGGTGGACACGGACAGATCAATGAGAGGGGCTAAGGGACACTTTTTTCTTCTCCTCTCTCTCCCTCTCTCATTCTCTCTCTTTTCTTTTCTTTCATTTTGATTTAATTTCCAGCCGAGAGAGCACCGGTCCCCGCCGCCAGATGAGCGCTGATATGCGGCCAGGGCAATCCGATTAAAGTGGATTTAGCGACAGAAACGCAATTAAAAGTTTCAGATGGATGTGGTGTTTAAGGGGCGATGCGAGGCGGATCAGGTAGACTTCAAAGCGATGCTCATTTTGAATGAAGCCTTTTCAAAGGAGAATTTAAACCGTGCGGCGCATTGAGAGAGAAAGCCTCCTTCAAGAGAGAGAAAAGTCAGTTTTCTCTCGGGTGAAAACTGTGGAATGGAGCGCTTTGTAGTCCGTAATCTGTCCCTCCATGACACGTCTCATTAAGCACACACATGAATTCCTCTTGGACAAGTCGTGTGGAATTGTGGATTAAATGCTGCGTGGAGACTTCCACGGCTTCGGACACGAGCGTCGTTTATATATATATATATATATATATATATATATATATATATATATATATATATATATATATATATATATATATATATAGAAGCCTGGTTCAGATTTAAGAAAACATATTTAAAAAATATATTAAAAATGTAATTCAGAATTTAATTTTAAGAATAGGTCGATGCAAAAAGAAGAAGAAGAAGAAGAAAAAAAAAGCCTGTCATTTAATTTCCTCAATTTCTCTCCAACTCTGCCGTGGCTTATGAGAAACATCCACTGTACCTTTGGCGAGCCTTTATCCATTTACAAAACCCGCGACCGCGTTCAACTTTTCCGCTTTTCTCTGCGCCTCGGTCCGTCACGCGGTCCCGCCGCGTGCCCGCGCGTGAAGGTCCGTTCGCTTCTGCGAGTCGGTTCCGATGAGCAGCGTGAACCCGGTGAGTCTACGGAACACAGTCATATCTGCCCGCATGGGTCCCCCTCGGCTGAGGCTGCGCGTCCGTCCTCACCGCTGTCCGCACTTTATTTGTCTGAGCGTGTGTGTGTGTGTGTGTGAGTGTGTATGTGTGTGTGTGCGCGTCTGGTTCTCCAGCTCCCGGGTGGCGCTTCACAAACGGAGCTCCTCCGCTTTTAACTCAACAGCACCGTGTGAGGAGCGACTGAAAGCGGCGGCGGGGTGTTCTGTTCGCGGCGCCCACCTCTCCCCCTCCATGCTCCGCCCGAACGGCGAGGACGCGCCCGCAGAAGTGCGCGCCCCGGGCCATGGCGGCCAGCTGCGTCCGTCCGAGGCGCTGTGCGGTGCGGGGGCGCAAACTTGCCTTGAGTAGCCGACCAACGCAGCTCCGAGCCCGGACTCCCCGCGAGTTGTTTTCTTTGATGGATCCAGTTGATAGTGCGACGTGTGCGCTCTGCTCACCTCCCTCTCTCTCTCTCTCTCTCTCTCTCTCTCTCTCTCTCTCTCTCTCTCTCTCCTCCCTCTCTCACCCCTCCTCGGAGTAAAGAATGTCTCTTCCAGCAGCTCCGTGATGGCTGTAAGCCACAGATCCTCCCTGCTGCCCTCACACTGCAGAAAATAGTTTGTCTCTCAACACACTTTTATCCCTCCATGCCGGTCGCCCGGCCTACCTTCCACCATTGCGGCCTCCATTAGCTTTTTATTCACAAAATCCAGGAATGGGACTGAAACTCTGAACGAAAAAGCACGTCTTTAGGTTCCCACCATGTTTTGTTGACTGTGCGCTGCCTCTGCGGGGTCCGGGTCCCTGAAGGGCCTTACTAGCTGTGGTTTCGCGGGACTGTGCATCGGGTCGGCCCCGCTGTGGGGCCACTGGTCCCGCTGTAGGGCCACTGGCCAAGGTGTAAGACCACTGGCCCCGCTCCTTTAATTAGCTGGGTAATGACCCCCGGGTGAGCGTCACTGTCTGGCCTTCACTTCCAGGACGTCCCTCCGGTGGTTTGAGGCGTTTCGAGGCAGCCGGAGTGATTCCATCATGTCGTACTGATTCAGCAGAGCGCCGCGCTTCAAATCGCTCGATCAAACACATGCACGCACACACACACACACACACACACACACACACACACATTTGCCTTTATCTCTAGCCCCATTGCTTAATAGGATGTCATAATACTTGCACGTGCACACACACACACACACACACACACACACACACACACAGTTGTAGATTAGCATTTTAATATTTAAATACAAAATGTTGAACTGAAATTAAAGTTAGTCTATTAAATTCTTACAAAAGAAAGGGCGAACTCATCAGCAATAAAACACACATGTGCCCAATTGACTGCATGTTGACCGTTAGCTTAGCATGGCTAATGTCAGAAAACAGACATGGCGGTCTGATTAGGAGGGTCAATATCACGATAACATGCCTTTGGGGTCCTCATCAGAATCACTCACATTATGAAAATTTAGCAGAATAATTCAACTCTGAGGTGTTTTTATAATTCACCAAACATGTACACAGATATCAATATAATGATACGTCTCTTGAAATGTTTATTTCATTTTATACTGTTTGGTTTCATTGGCTGTATGTGATAAAGGATTAAATAAAATAAAAAATAAAAAAATTATATGGTTGTATTGTCCTCAACAAGTTATTTGATATAATTAGTCATTTTGATCATGCAAATTTATATTTTCATAATCATATTGAACATTTTTCACATGTCATAATTTTCATCATATTATACATATATATATATATATATATATATATATATATATATATATATATATACATATATATATATATATATATATATATATATATATATATTCTTAAGATTATCATCCACTCTGTCATAGTAAAATATAAATTAATATAAAAACCTTTCATGAATTTGAAATCTATTTGTTAGACTGATAACTAAATCATGTTGCTAACTGAAGGTTAATCATGTGCTCATTGAATAGATAGATAGATAGATAGATAGATAGATAGATAGATAGATAGATAGATAGATAGATAGATAGATAGATAGATATACTTGATTATAAATGCTAAGATTATAAATACTAACATTAGCTAAACATGTAAACACTGTCATCGTCTAACCTGTCAACAACTTTTCCATTGCAGGGTGGACATTATTTGCATAATTTAATTATTATCCTAATTCTTTTCCCATCAAATGAAATATGTTGTTGAGAAATGCTCTAAATGTCTTTCTGAAAATGTACTTTTTACAATCACTATGTAATTACGATGTATTGACTACTTAGCGTGTGTCCATGACAGGGTCAATATTTGGCTGTTTGGATGTACATTGACTACATGCAGTCAATTTATAAAAAGGTGTGAGCGCTTGACCAACATGCATTTCTAACAGCATAACATCCACTTAAAACAATGCATATGAAGTTCAATGAAAAATATTAGCTTTTTTTGGTGGAAATGAGAAGTCTCCAAAGACACCTTATGGCGATATTGACTCAAGACTCTTTTCGTGATGCTACTGTTTGAGAATTGTAAACTGAAAAAAGCGCCCCAGTTGCTACTGCTCAGTAAAAGTAGTCACTTCAGAATTCACTTTTCATCAGAAACCTATCGAGTCTGTGAGTGACCAAAAATTAATAAAACTAAGCCACAATTTATTTATTTATTTATTTGTGTGCACGTGTTTTAATTGCTGGCTGGTTGTCCCCACGTTTTCGATGATATGTGCTCTCTAAATAGGGCGTCATACAGAGAGCCAGCTGTCCAGACTTCCTCCCAGAAGCAGGAAGTGCAGTGTACCTGCTATCTAAGTAGAGCAGGTACAGTATCACTATCTCCAAGTCAGCATTTTGCTGCCGATAGCTCTCAACAGCCTGGTTAATTCCCTTTTACTAACAATAACCCCGGGCAAAGCTAGCGTTGTCAACATGCCTTCGAGCTCAAGCTGAATAAAAGAGTCTCCAGAGTGAACTACCACCAGGACAACCACAGGCATGTGGCGGATGGAATCAATGACTTGGCCCTGTGCAACATTACATCATTATTTCAACATTGCCCACGACTTAATCAAACAGTGGGAACAATCTAATTAAATTGAAGTCATGAATTATAACTCGTGCGTACAAACAAGCGGCCCGTTGTGATTCCCAGGGCGTCAAATACCTACGCTTTATCACGCCGCTCGCCATCTGATGCACACAAGGCGCACTTTAGTTTCTTTATGAGACACTACAATGTAAACCCATCTGTGTTAATGTTAGCTGCTCAGAGCTGCAGAAGTGTACATGGCGTACAATAAAGAGTGAAACAGTTCACTTTAGTGAGGGGAGGATAATAGGGACAAACAAACACAGGACTTTCACCCAGGAGCCCACAGTGGAACCATGTATTAATGCTGTCGTTGTGTTCACTGAAATGTCGTATTTTGGCTCAAGCCAAAAGTGCTGTGCAACTCAGTGTGTTGTGTTGAAAATGAGTGCTTACGTGATACGAAATGTATTTTATTGAGTTATTGTAGAGATAGTGATTCCTGTTGTAAAAATGCATCGTATTTATTTGTTTAACTTGTATTGCTTAACCCTGAACAGACATGAGACGGCTCATCCTGACCTCAACAACTCGGCGCCATCAACAGGGTCAAATAACAAGTGTATCTCATTATTGTTTTATGTCTGACTTGCTGGAACATCTTCCAGATCTCGCCCTTCCCCGCCAGAGACAAAACCACCTCCCAGACATGCACCAAGGCCGGGATCTTTGCCCCAGTGCATCAGCAGATACACGGGATATGAACTGATGTGCATAAGAGCTTAGTTAGTAGCAAGTGACATTGTAACGTTAGCTACTAACGCTGCACATCAGTAGCTAACGTTACAAGGCTACACTAGTTTCATTAGCTTGCTACTTTCCAACTTAACAATGTTGAATGTTGAAAAAGATTATGAGTTAGTCACACAAAAGAGGAGAATTCAGACGCCATTTTTGCCTAAAAGAAAAGGTGTCGTTTTCCGTGTTTTTCCATGTTTACAGCCAAAGCCGTGGTCAGACAGGCACAGTCACATGATCCCCACGGGTCAGCAGGTGCACGTACGCCTTTTCCTTTAGTTGCCAAATAGTATTAATGTAGCTCTTTGGCTCTTGGTGAGCCACTTCATCATAGATACCTCATGAGAAGTCGCCTGACAGATTAGCCGGCTTGCGCCTTAAACAGCCGAATGTTCTCTTGTCCGGTCGCCGCTCGCCGTGTCGTCTCCTTCCTCAACGCATGTGAGATGACGTGGTTGTTCTCAGCGTTTGCCTTTCATGTTTGATTTGGACCGGCACGTCCACGAGACGGACGGCCGTCGCGAGGCCCCGTCCCCAGCATTTAATTCCTCCATAAATCAAGCTTCTGTGCGCGTCATGAATTATTGATTGAGTGAATTTAGAGGAAACAGGCCTATTTTTATTTTCTCCTTGATGGACATGTTCTGCAGGAGTGCGCTCTGCTCCTAGTCGGCGCAGCGTTATGGGACGTCTCTTTCTACCACGCAAATGGGGATAAAGTGACAGACAGTGAAGCGGCTGAAAGAGAAGCGTATAGAATAATATGCTCAAGCCATTACGCGGCATGTTAATTAGATTCTCATTGTTGTCGAGTAAAATAACTTGGCAGGAGTTTGATGTAAAAAGAAGGGGGAAAAAGCCTGATTATGTTAGGTTAAAAATGGGGATAAAGCTTAACCAAATGTATCTTACTGGGAAAAAGTATATATATTATGCTTTATTCTCCTCGCCTTAAATATATATATAAAAAGTCAGTATTGCACAATCACAGAGTCAATATTCCAGTCTCCACCCTCTGTGGAATCTCAAAGTGGAAAGTCCCCTTCTCGGTATGCCTAGAGACCTTCCCAGAGTGTTGGCGTGGCGTATTTACTCTCCACGCTTGTGTACCTTGATAAAAGTGCAGATACACATGACCCCCGAGCACATCAAAGCCGGGTCGGTCCATCTGCTCCTGCTCGGGCCCCTGCTCCACTGCTACGGCAGCGTGGAGGGGAAGGGAAGGCCGCTCAGATATGCAGAAATGTTTATCCCAAGCTTATATTCCTTCTAGTCCCCGGAGACATCATTAGCTTATCACAGTTCTCCCTGCATGGATTTACATCTGGACACTGAGCGGCACTTCAAAGGTGCCAACCACATCGGCGTTATGAAAAAAAAAAAAAAACTCCACCCAAGTATTGGCAGCAAAATCTGTGAAGCAACGAACTGTGGCAAACCGCAGCGATATTGCAAATCGCTGAAGCCGTGATGTAATCATCCCCCCCCCCTCTTCTCCACACACACACCCATCCTCCCACACACACACACACACACACCTCGAGATTCCAGTTGCTTGAACTAAAATATGCTGATAATGTTTGGAGTGGGCGATCAATGCGTTCATTAATTTCTAAGGCAACATAATTATGTTTTACCGCCCTGATGATCAATCTACATGCAGCGGATGTGTTCACAGCACAGGAAACCAGTCAGCCACCAGCACGCTGTGTGTTTCACTGGAGGCGAGTGCTGGGAGGATCGCACAAACTCCTGAGCCCCTTCTCGGCCCGATTTCCTTTTTTTGTCCCGCTTTAGATTTTCTTTTTATTGCTCCGTCCGCGAGCAAACAAGTTATGATTGACAGACACTGAAAATAGCACAATACACAGCACAAGCACAGCGAAGAGGACACTTTATGAGAGGACGCGCTGTCTCCCACATGATGGAACGTAGCCCTCGAAATAGATGTCAGAGTTACGTTCGACAACGTTTACAGCGCCCATCTGAGGCGCTACGTGACGTGCTTGTCGAACCGAAGTGTATCAGACGTATTTGTGAGGCTTGAAGCTGCTTTGGGAGGAAGTGTAAAAAAAGGTCCGCCGAGGGTGGTCAAAGGCCGGCGATGCTCAATCAGAGTTAACTCATGAGCGTGAGCGACGGCGGCGCGCTCTCACATGAGCATGTGAGTTATAGGGGAGGGAAAGTGAATGCAGGGTCCTGACTGAATGCTGCCCTGTGCTAATGCCAGGCTGTAAAAACACTGACGTGACAACAAGCAAGCCCCTGTAGTTCTGCTGAGGGAGCGACGGGGGAGGAGGCGGGGGAGGGAGGGGGGAGGAGAAGCTAAAGGGTGGGAAGAGGACAGGAAGAGAGGGTTGTGGATTACTGCTGCTTCTGACGTATCACCCTTGGTTCAATAGCGCAGACTTAGCGACGTGTAATTGTTAAGATAGGTGGAGGCCATTTTGTTTTGACATGTGCCGTCTGCCGTGAAACAAATTCGAAAAAAGAGGAAGAAAAAAAAAGAGGAGGAAATCGTCGACCCCGAGATTACAGTCTGAAAAGTCGAAGGAGTAGGAAAACGAAACAGCCCGACTTCACTTCCAACTGTGTAAAGTGCATTTATAAACAGAAAGGTGAAAGGTTACGTTCGCGCGAAAGAGTGACGGCAAGGTTTTGATGTTACAGGGTTTATGTAATTACATGAACGTAAAGGTAAATTCATTTTTTTCTGTTTGGATAGATCTCTTCCCACAAGTCTTTACTGTATTTTAGGGATTTAAATGAAGTTACTCAACGTTGTGGTTCTGGAAATCCTGTAGGAAACGTCACTTTTCTTTCTTTTTTTAAATTTCCTTGTCTGATAATGGGCGCGGCAGGTCTTGGGGAACGAGATGCTAAAAAGGTTAAACTCCACCTTCAGGTCTTTATTGTACATGTTTGGGATGTTCAGAGCCTACCGAGCAGGATGTCATTGTGTGTGTCTTTTAATTCAATATTCGCAGGAGGGAATAGTTTGATTCCTGAGTTTCTTTTTAGCCACAGCTGATGTCTTGTCCAGACATTCAAATGCTGGTTGTTCCCTCGTAGCATTCATTGTTTACAATGCTACTAGCGCTAAACCGTAAGAACGATATTTATACTTTCATTCTAGATCTGCACTTCCTCTTTAATTCGGTCATTTCCTCCATTTCCTGGGCTCACAGTGTCTTCTTCCTATATGGATTCATTAAGTCAAGACACGCCTTCTTCACGAGGGAAAAGATCCTGAAGATTTATATTTCAAATCTGAAAAATATAAATATGTTTCTTCCCGTGTAATAAGAGTAGAAAGAAGCTCTCGCCTCTTTCTTATCTGCTAAACCTGCTGTTTATTTGCCACGGCTATTTTATAGCTCAAAAGTTTTCAGCTTAATCTCCGCTGGACTTTCTCCTGGAAACAGTGGAGTGCCATCTTGTTTTTTTGTTGTTGCAATAAACAGCTTAAGTGTGTGTGTGTGTTCAGAAAGTTCTGAGGGTTTCCTCCTCGTTTGATACGCGGTGGAGAAACTACACAGACCAAGCACGTAAAACAACTCCCTGCTTTTTGAAAAACAGCCGTGCTGTTTAGGCATAAATGTAAAAGCACCCGCTAGACAGGAACTCACAGGAGAGCGCCAGTGGAAGAACAGAAGAGGAGAAAAATAGACAGATGCCAGGAAAGAGCAGGTCCAGGGGTCACGCGAAAGATGGGCCTGATCCCACCTCCAATCCCTGCAGCTTTTCTTTTGTTTGAAGCCACATCTGGGCTGAATTTCCCCTTCTGACTGGAGCAAAGAGGAAGTCTTCTTGGTGGGTGGACGGGGGCTTCGAGCCGCTCCTGCCTCTCAGGCCAAACTGTACCAAAACTCTGAGTCCGTGATTCACTCAACCAGCGGCCCAGCAAACCTCAGCGCTGCGCATTATTCTGCTGAGCGGGCAAAATGTTAACATTTACTCCTAAATGAGCTTTAGTCCGGAGCGTCCACAGCTGGAGCTCCCAATGAGAGGTTCAAAAACTAGAAAGCAATGTTTTTTTTAGGGTTGTAAATCGTGTAAAAGAGTTTCATACGGTGGCCCTGAGAGCTCAACACACTGCAATAGTTCTATTAGGCTAATAATTAATAGGCTTTACAATCTGCACACGACATCTCTGTCCCGGGACCTCACAGCAAGAAAACACATGCAAGCAAATGAGGATTGATCTTCACCGACGTGACAACACATGCTGCAGCTCGTAAAGAACAAAAAGAAGCACACACACAACAGCACAGAAGCTATTTGCAGACACGCGGTGTTGCCGGGCAGATGTTTCTTTATTTGCTGTTGTTGTGTCTGTGTGTCTTCTTACCTTCTGGGCCACCGTAGTTTCAGGATCGTTTTAACGATTTGATGTGAGAAAATGTTTGTATTGATACTGAGTGGACTGAGGAAAAGTTACTAATCATGTAAATATTACTAATAAACATGTCCAACTTTCTGAATTGTAGGAATAAAAGAGAGTCTGTCCTTACAAGCTTTGGAGTTAAAATCAACAAACTGTTCATCAGAAAATATAATGACACATGTTTTAGATTGAAAAAAAAAGGCATGCAATATTTTTGTATTGTACAGCAGCTGTTGTGATCATTTTTGTCCAATTTACAGCAGAATATGTATCTGGCGACATGCCGAGTGGATTTCAATAATATAATATCAAGCATTCATCCTCTCCTTCAATCTATTTGTTGGATTTCTATGAATTTGAAATCAAAGTTCCTGTGTAGGTTTGGAGGCGTTCATTCATTTCTTATAGTCCTTCAGCGCATTAAACACAAACAGATGAAGAGAGCACACATGACTTTGAACAAACAATTGAAAAGCATATTGTTTAAAAACCAGAAAGATTGTCATAAATTATCAATGAGTTCCTTTCAAAGAATATATATATATATATATATATATATATATTCCTACAGAGAAGTATGCCCCGATGCACAGTGGCGTGATCCTGGCTGGGTGAGGCCTTACAGCTGTGGACAGCTGTTTAAAGGCTCAGCCGCGGCCTGGATGACAATCTGTGTTTGTCTTGGGTTTTCCTTCCACTAATTAGCTAAACCCTGAACCACCAAACACCCCCCGTCCCCTGAACCTCTCCTCCTGACAGCCTCTCCCGCAGCTGATTTATTATTGCGCCATTTCAAATTAGTGCTGAGCGGAGAATGTCTCACAACAATTTACACTCACGTGACCTGAGACACATATTAATTGCTAAATTCTAATTAGAGTTAATTACAATATAGAGCATTTAATGTACTCGCATATTGAGTGTTATTCTCGCTTCTTTGCTGAATAAAATAAAGAGGCGATAATTAGTGTTATCAGCGTTATTATTATTATCATCATCCCATAATTTAGTGAGTTAGATTATCCAGAGCGGACTCTGAGGACGAGGCGGGGAGCTTGTTCTCTTTCACTCTCCTGCTATGCTCTTGTGTCTTCACTCCCAGATTAAATACGACGCCAATCTTTATTCCTCAAGGAAAGTTTTAATTGCCTGGGAAGCAGGGAGACGTCTTAGCTTGCAGCGTGGCCCGATAGCGTCTCCTCACGGATGTCTGGGAGGCTCGTATCGGATAGTTCTTTCTGTGGAAAAATCCCCCCCCCCCCCCTCCGGATGCATGAGGCCGCAATCTGGATGAATCCAGATTACATCACAATGCAGGTGAACCAGCTCACAACCCGAGAGCTGAACATATAAGGCCCCCTGTACGACACACACAGTCTTTATCCTCGGTCATGTGACTCCTCTGTTTGTCTGTTCCCATCAAACGCCGTCATTTAACCCAGCACGCCCCATTCAGACAATCCTTTGGCATACAATACGTCATTTTTCCATTTTTGAACCGAACAAAACAGTTTTTTTTAATTGAAACTCATTCCTAACAGGACAAGACTTTGTTTTATTGTGATTTTTGTTGCAGATTCTGATTCTTTAGGTCCTAATCTTTCCATAAAGGTGTCTTATTGACCGCTTCAAAAGGCCTTTCTGGGGAATCTGGCTCATATCATGCTGGATGTTCATAGTTACGATCACAATATCTTTTAAAGTGATATTTTTGCAGATATACATTTTTTTCCCAAGACTTTGCTGAACAAATACATACAATAAACACAAATATTGGAATTAATTCAGGGTTTCAACGACGACTCAAACACAGAGAAAAGGAGGTCTGGAGACAACATCTTTCAACGGGTTAACGTTCTCATGGCGTGTCTTCGTATACATTTCTCTCCTCTGGTTAATTCATCATCATCAATTTATTGTTCACCCTATTTATTCCAGCCGGGATCACAGTATTAGTATTGGCAAGCTGCGCTGCAACCTAATGCTTGATGCTATTAGAGCCTGGCAAGTGTTCGTTTGCTCGTATTTTTGGAATATTGCTCACAAGTTGAAATGAAACTCTTCTCACTAACATGCCCCGGAGATACGCAGATGCAGATGATGGATTTGTTTGAGTTTATTTTACGTTTTTTTCTCCCCTCATCACACGTTAACAGCGTTACTTCATCTTTTGTTTACACCTTTCCTCCGCTGCCGCTCACCACGTCGCGGAAAACATAAATGAGATTCCGCTAAATAGCATTTTTGCCCCGTGTGCTTTTGCTGAGGCAGGAGTCGCTTTTATACAATCTGCGGTTCCATCTGGTCACTGTGGGTTTTGCCCCTCACTCCTTCACCCCCCCCTCCCCCCTGCTTTCACTTACATGCCGCAGCATGCCGCCCCACATCCAGAGGAGTCTTGCAGAACACCCCGAGGGCGTCTCTTGGTGGACATGAGGATGTCAAGGGGGGCCTCTATCGGCCCGGTCTTTTCGGCAGGAGGACAAAGCTGGAGGAGGAGAGTGGGGGGGGGGGGGGGGAGTAGCTGGGTGTGAGCGTTAATGTGAGGCCGATCAATACCAAGGGATCTGTTTTCGTTGCTCATCGCTCGCGCAGGAGCAGCGGATCGCTCGTCCTCCCTCGCTCAGGTGGCATGGGGCCCAACCCGGCGCCTGCCACCCTGCCCAGATTAATTGTAGCGTGCTGTTTGTAAATGGATCACATATGGCTAATATACCCCACACACACACACACACACACACACACACACACACTTCCCCTCCTCCAGCCTCACCTATCCCTCGTCCGTATTCTATTCCGGGGGAACAGACGACTTTGCTCTTTTCCGCTTCTTTTGAAGCTCGACACACAAAACAAAACAAAAGTGCAGAGAGGAAGAAGAGAGCGTGAAGGTCGCTGAGGTCAGCCGCTCATCGCTTTGGGTTCACTGTAAAATGCATGACTTCCCCTTTTGTTTTTTCTTCTTCATTCGTCTCTTTCCACCGTCCGCTCTCTGCTCTTCACTCGGCATGAAGCAGATTAATTGCGCCGTCGTACAAAAGGTGGGAATGAGCCAGCGCACCTGTCCCCGGTGCCACGAGCATTAAGATGAATGCGTCATAGCTTTGGTCTTTATTACTTATTTATAAGACCCACTGCCCAGAATAACAGCTCTAAAAGAAGGGAAGGGGGACCGGCCGCCAACAGTAGGAGGAAAGAAAGAGTGATGCATGTTGACCAGAGTGACATGAAGCACAGAGTCCTGCCAGGCGGCTTGACGGGTCGTCATGTCGACACAGCATGTTGTCATGTGAGCGTCACGCATGTGTTCAGGAAGCAGCGTGAGCCCAACAGGAGCAGGAAGTGGAGCGGAGGAAAGCTATGGGAAATGATATGTTTGCATTTCTTTTTTGCACTTAGTTCGTCAACGGGCCGACTTCCAGAGAATCAATTAACTTCTTTCTGTTGACCTCAAGGTGGCTGTTATTAGTGGTAATTATGAGCCTCCTACAGGCCTCTCAGAGGGAAATTACAACCGCCTGCCGACATTTATCAGACTTAAACTTAAATGGATTTATGTAGAAAGTAGAAGGAAGACAAATATATATATATATGTTTTACATACAACATGAGTTTTTTTGTATAAATAAAATACTAATAGTCCTATTACACTTTAAAAAGTCTTCTAATAAGTAGTGTACTCTTTGTCGATGAGGCATTATTTGGGGCTAGAAGGTATTGATGGTATTCTAACACGTCGACTTTGGGGGGTTATGAGCTGGTTGATGTCACTGTGCTATAATTTAGCTTTGTGCCTTTTTATTTCCTTAACAGTATTCGGCGTAATTAGTCACTGTGTATTAAATAAACCATCAGAAAAATTACACTGATATAAAATGTGTATTCCATATAAATGAAGGTCAAATGAACCTAAACGTAAACTACAATGTACACAATTCTGTCCAGTATATCTTTTTTAACCTTAAAGCAGTTTGTCAAACGTCAGCCTGGTGGTGGCGCTGGAGGGAAAGTCATCCTCTGGGGATCATGACTGTTTGTACAAATCCACCATCCACGGTGCCGAGTCTCCAGCATGGGTAGCACGAAAAACACGCTAAGCTAAGTGCTAAGCCACTAACATGCACGGATCAAGCTGCCTGAAAAGGGCTCACCTGCAAACGTGCGCTCCCAAACAGTCGAGGAGAAGATTAAACCAACAGCTGAGTGGACTTTGAACCTCTCGTTGGACTATTTCTCTTCTGTCAACTGAGATCCTGGCGCTGTGCGACAGAGGAGGCGTTCACAGGCTATGAGCTAATATCTGAAGTGACTCAAGATGTCCGATAGCTAGCAGGAACACGGCCTTCACAGAGCCGCAGTGCCCCGCCGGTCCCTTCTTATCATCGGACCGATCAGGGTGCATTCACGCACTTGGCAGAGCCCCTGATTGCACGGTTAGACGTTGAAGTGGTGGATGTATCAGGTTTGATATGAATATTGTGCGGTTTGCCCATGGGGACAATTCCATTTGTAAGACCCGCCCCCTTTCTTGTCGAAACCCTTCAGGATTTGTCACTTTGCATTTATTTTAAGAGGTAAAGCTTTAAACAATCGTAATAATGGAAAGCATGCTTTGGTGGTGACACGGCTGTGATCTATATCAAAGCCAGCTGGAAAATGAAAATCCCAGCTTGTCTTTAAAAACAGCGCCTCCGTGCTCTTTAAATCCCCTTTCCTTGAATTTCCACATTACATCCTCGTGTTGAGGGGGCAAGTTGGTGAATCACTTCATGCAAATGTTCAATGCAATTGCACTTTAAACCGTCTGAGGACGCCGGCGTTAAATTTAGAAGCAGCAAAGTGAACCCTGGTCTGTCATTGCGGTGGTGTTCATCCCCTCACGTCTCACATCCACGTAGCAGCACAGATGCTAACAACGCGGGCCTAGCCTTTAATGCGGCCACCGTTTCCTCCGCTTTACATTAAACGCATTCTCCACGTACTGTGTGTACTTCTCACACTAGACGCCGTGTTTGGGCTCCCAGCATGCACTGCCCACATGCATTTGTCAAGCAGAAACTACACGTTGCACTCACAGTTGTGATTAATTGTTGTGTACTGCGATGGGTCCCTGCTGCCAGAGGAGTGTGGTGCAACAGCGACCGGCGTCGGTCTGCAGTGGTTTCACACGCGGGGCTGAGCGTGCACGCTTAGCGTGCACAATGAACGTGCACGCTAAGCATGCACGATGAACGTGCACAAAGTAAGTGCACAGTGAGTGTTCATTTTGCACACTCAGCCTCCTCGCCGTCCCGCCCGACCTTCATCCAGACACTTTTATTTGACAACGAGGTGCGCCCCGCGACACGCCAATCGGAGCTGCTGTCCCTCCTCAACCGGCAGGGGTGGTGATTGTGACGCTCGTGAAAGCAGCTTTGGCTCCGTCTCCTCGGCGCACAAGAGGAGGGAAAACAATACCTGGCACACCAGCAAAAACAGAAGAGCAGGAAGATGGCAAAGAGAAATAAAACAAATAAAAAATAAATCCCCCCTCCTGTTATTTCAAACTGTTAAGAGCTAGCAGGTATTTCTCATGACTATCTGCTTTCCCCTGGGTATCGTGTGTCTTTGGGGAGAGTCTTGAAATGCCTCGGAAAGGTAGTTGGAATGCGGCGGCTGCACATGGAAGCGTTTTAGACGGCCGCGGAGCAGGCGGCCCGCTGGAGAGATGTAAGACGAGGCATTGCTCAACGTCCCCTCCAATGTATCTCTTGGAACGAGAGTGTTAACACATGTTGTGTTCCCGGGCTATCTGGCCCTGCGTGTGTGTGTGTGTGTGGGTGTGTGTGTGTGTGTTTACGTGTGAGTCTGGGACTGCAGAGTAGTAACTGCCGTGTCATGGCGGGGGTTGTGTAGAAATACGCCCATGGGACTTCAGCGCTGGCTCAGGGCCAGCTCTGCTGATACGTTAACAAGAAGAACTTGTTCTTATCAATGGGGTGCTTTATTCCTGCTGTACACACACACACACACACACACACACACACACACACACAGAGAGACAGAAACATCCACAGACCAGAGAAAGACACAGAAATTCACACATCAAAGATTTTAATAAAATCACAGACACACGTCTCCACACAGTTGACGAGCAGACAACCACACATAAAGCCGTCTAAGAGACCTATAAACACACACACAGAGAAGGGCAGAGAGACACACAAAGGCGGCGCTGACATCAGGAATGCCCCTCCACATCCTCATTACAGCACCTCACACACACACACACACACACACACACACACACACACACACACACACACACACACACACACACACTTGTTATTATTTCTAATAAGAGGAAACTAAATCTTTTAACCGGAAGAAATTTCACACAAAAAAAGACGGGACATGAGACGGAAATGTGTGGGTGTTTGTGTGTGTGTGTGTGTGTGTGTGTATGTGTGTGTGTGTGTGTGTGTAGGAAGGTCCCAGGGGCGTGATGGTGTCGTGTTTGGTGGGTATACAGTGCTCAAGGTGTATCTTCTTTGAACTAACAAGGTGATCAACAGCTCAGAGCAGCGGACACAGTGCACGTGTCCGTGTGCACGGAAAACACACACACAAACACACACACAAACACACACACACACACACACAATCTAACGTTTTGCTTTTGACTGGAGTGCTTTGAATCTAGGTATTGATCTGCCCTCCACTGGTTCCCACAGACCTCAGCACAGAGGATGGACTCGCCTGTTAGGAGAGCTGGAAGCTCAGCACCTGTTGACATCAACAGCGATCCCGGTGAGGCTCCGCCCCCCCGACGCCCTCCCCCCGACCGGTGCACATCCCACGGTCTGCTTCCAGAGGTCGGGCTTCATCTTGTAACATTTATTTTTACAGTCACCACTTGAGATGATGAAGGCACTGGCAAATGACACGGCAGTGCACCCTGTAAACCGTACTCTGGTGTTTCATGTTTACCTCTTTACTGAAGATCTGTTCCCAAAACACTGTTGACGAGGAAGATCTTGATTAGATAATGACAAGAATACATATGCAAAAAAACCTAAATCATGGCATCTGAACTAAAAAGGCCATCTGGTTTGAATTGACATCAAACGCTATTACGAAGCTTGTTTACGAGATATTTAGCCACAGCTGCTCGATAAAGCGTTAGCTCGGAGCTAGCACGTCTGCCTGCTAGAAACAAGGCTGATGAGAGCTGAAAGAGTCAATCAATGCAGTGGAGTTGTGGATCGGCAAACAAAAGAAACGATGCGCAGAATGACGCACTCTTTTACAAGGTTCAAATCAAGAATTAAAAAAAAAAACATGCTAGGTATCATATAAATCATAAAAATTAGGGTTACAATTATACTTTTATCTATGTAAATCATGGCATCTGAACTAAAAAGGCAATCTGGTTTGAATTGACGCACTCTTTTAAAAAATGGGGATCCTTTTATATCAGGACACAAGGTACGAATCAAGATTTAAAAAATAAAATAAGAACAAAAAACATGTTTGGTATCAAATTAAAAATAAAAATTGGGGCTACAATAATATGTAATCCCTCCCTCTGTCTGGGAGGAAATGCTACCTGATGGGGTAATGATTAACATAAACAAACACACAAAAATAGGTTCACACACTTTGGCGCCGCTCACAGAATGAACCGGACTGGAGGCCCGGCAGGTTAACGCTGCCTTCAGGCGCTCCTCCAGAGCCGCACAGTCTTCTGACTCCGTGTGTTCGTGAGCTGAAACAACACGGACGCTAAGTGTTGCACGTTACTGCTACGAGCATTTAACCTTTTGGAAACCGTGCGTGAAAATCCTGCCGCCTGCATTTTAAGTCCCAGCATGCCCCATTCAGACAATCTTTTGGCATAAAATACATACGTTTTTTTCATTTTTCAACCGAATGACACAGTTTTTTGACTGAAACTCCTTCCTAACAGGACAAGACTTTGTTTTATTGTGATTCTTGTTGCAGATTCTGATTCTTTAGGTCCTAATCTTTCCAAAAAGGTGTCTTATTGACGCTCCAGGAGGCATTTTTGGGAAATCTGGCTCATATCATGCTGGATGTTTATAGTTATGATCAAAATATCTTTTAAAAGTGATTTTTTTTTTGCACATATACATTTTTTTCTCAAGAACAAATACATACAATAAACACAAGTATTGGAATTAATTTGGGGTCCGTACGACGACTCAAACACAGGGGGAAGGAGGTCTGGAGACAAACCCGGTTCCACAGTTTTCAATGGAATAAATAACGCCGACAGCTATCTCCAGTATTTGCGTGACAGTGGAGAACAAAGGTGAGGAGGTCAGCTGGGTCGTGGACGATCAGAAAGACATTTTCACGATTATTACAACAACTTGTGGCAGGAAGGCCCTACACGCCGCTGGTCAGTGGCATTTCTGTGAAACAGTACGGAGCTCCCATCCATAGCCTCCACATACGAGTGGGAGCCTAATGGTTTCTAGCAGAGGGAGGAGGAGGAGCGCTCCGTCAGCAGAGCAAACACCGCACAAGGCCTTCCTGGACGGAAAGGAATTTAATTTAACAAACGGCATGTGGCACTCTCTCTCTCTCTCTCTCTCTCTCTCTCTCTCTCTCTCTCTCTCTCTCTCTCTCTTGCTCTGCAGACCTCACACTTTCCCTCCACTGTAATTAGCCCGCTCCCCTCACGCCAACAAAAGCCCGGGTTAGTTTGGACCAGTGCGGCCCCCAAATACTCTAATATACGGTGTGTGTGTGCGTGTGTGTGTGTGTGTGTGTGTGCGTGTGTGTGTGTGTGTGTGTGAAACACGGCTCCGGCTCTCGAGCAGCGCCGAGGCCGAGCGCGGCATTACTCACCGCCTCTCTGCAGAGCGCTGGGTCTGTGCGGAGGCAAGGTGTTAATAGTTATTTTACTCCGACATGCAATCATTGCTGGAAAACGTCTAAAAGCTTCCGCTGTCTGTTCCGCTCCTGCGTTTCTCTCCGTCTCTCCTGTAAGTCACAAGATCCTGTTGTTTGCAGAAACCCATTAACAACAGCTTGCGCCGTCCAAAGCGTACAGCTGGCTCGACTAACACACTCCATCTTCTTTCAACAACACATGTTTTGTATTCCCCCCCCTCCCTCCCCTCCCCTCCTCATGTGACTTAATCACGCAGCTCATTATCGTGTTTAATGAGGACTATTTTCACTCGTGCCATTACGGAGCACTTTTACGATACGAGTAGTTTCAGGACTTCCAGCCAGCGAGTAAGAGGAAGAAAGTGGGAGGCAATTACACGCAACGTCTGCAGATACCGGGTTAAGTTCTGCAGCACGGGCCGTGGGCTGGATGAAGCGCGGCGATTGTGGTTTCATGAAGTCACGTGAAGGCGTATGACTTATGGATCAAATTAGACATTCATTGCAACTATATCTGTTTTTTTAAAAGGCGCCCGCAGGGTTCCTGGGAGGCGTTCTGCTTTCACGTGAGGTCAACGCAGGGATACGCGTCTGCTAGTCGCTTGACATCGACACAAAAGATGATATTTTGTCATAACAATGTCCACATTTATCCCTCGGGACAAGCAGGGAAATGAAACATATCCATCGCACCAAAAAAACACTCAGTGCCAGTTTTCAATTATCGAGGAGCATCAAAATAAGTACCCTACAAATGTAATGTGCAGCTTCATGTCTGTGTGGACACTTCTTATGTTGCCTGCTGTATGCTAGTAGAGGCCCACATCATTAAGAAAAAGCAACAACAGACACAGTTTAGCGACAAAAGCTGTGCTAATTGTGAGCAGGTGTCGCTCAGCTGGTGTCAGCTGTCCCGATCGGCTAAAAGTTATTGTTCTAGCTGCCGCCATATGTCTCTGGGTCCCCTGAAATCATAATTAAAGTTATAATTATTATCATCAGTAATGTCACCGTTCACCACTGGATACTTTAAGCTGCCTTGCCGTGAAAGCCTGTATTTAGTTATCAGATGGTTTCGGTTACAGTCGGAGACAGCGTGTCATCGTGACCAAGTCAACCAGCTAAGCTAACAAGCTAAGCTAACAACGACGGTCAGACTGTAACGTCTGCTTTTCTATTTCTACTTGTTTCTATGTTTCTGTGTGGAGGCTTCGTGGTTGTTAAAGGCCACTTTTGACGGAATAAATATAAGTAATTAAATTAATAATTTCACAAATGTACTGTTTTATTTGTAAAGTATCTACTTTTACTCAATGTGTAACTGAATGTCAGAAGTTAATCCATTAAATTAAATGTATTTATCTTGGAGAAGTATATTCATAGTTTAATAGTCTTTTCCTTATCATTTTTTGCTCCTTACTGTGAATGAAGGATTTCTTGTTTCACTCACCTCTGAAGTGATGTAACGTTGCCTCCAGGAATATGAAAGATGATATTAATAGCTCTAATAATTTAGGGGGTTAAAGACCGGAATGATTGATTCAGGGAAATACGGCGGCTTCACTGATGCAATCAGGCTCAAATAACCCGATTTAATAAGGTTTAATATCTGTGTAAAAAATGTTTTCATTCCCAAAACTATTATTGTAAAATAACGTCCAGAGTGTACAGTACATTTTGTCTCATCTCTGGTATTAAATTGAATTTGTTCTGCAGATTCTGCAGGTGGTTCTCCGTCGTGGTTCTTTCAGGTCATGAGTTGTTATTTCAAACACACTAAAGAAAGCATTATTGCATCAGCACGGGTCCATTACAGTTGTGTTCAGGGACACGCTGCTCTGGGATTACATTCTACGACGCAAAGAACAAATATATCTCTGTAATAAATAGTCACGCTGTTGTTGGTTTAAGCGCCTTCCTGTGGAGTTCTCCTCTGCAGTCATTAAGAGCAACTGCTCCCTCCCTAAAGCCCGCAGTGCTCATGGGAAAAGCTCCCCCAACCTTTTTTTTTTATTCTCCCTTGAAACAGTTTAGTGATCTCTCTGCGGCCGGGTCAATAAATAGGAACGCATACCCCCCCCCCCCCCCCCCCTCAGCTCCCCCTCCTCTGAGCACGATCCAATTTCAGCCCGACGGAGGCGATCCCTCCTCGGGGCCCGTTCAGGTGGAGGCCGCCGGGCCGTTTACACAGCGGAGCGGGAATGAGGGATTTCTAATGACTCTGCACTCTGATAGTCTTCCGTCGGTGCCCAAGGCCTCGCGCCAAGGACCCTCCGACTCGACTCAACCACTCATCAGCCGGTCACATAATGCCAGAGTATAGGCAGAGCGTGGGGGGGGGGGGGGGGGCACGGCCGAGTGTTAGCAGATGGAGTCCATGCTGATTTCATGCTTTTCTTTCTCTCCTCTTACACTCATCCCTCGGAAAAAGTCTCGCCGGGTTTTTTTTTTATTTTTTCCTTTGAATAAACGTCAAGAGGGGTCGGTATATTTATTATTGCTGATCATCATTATTATTGGAACAATGACGAGGGAGAGGTTCGTAGGAACATTTGTACCTCGCTGTTGCGAATGGAATAAGTGCCGTTTCCAAAAATATGAAGGGCCCTCTATAATTTATAATTGGCGGTGAAGCTGCATTAAGTCCTCTCAGCTTTCTATTGTTCGTCAGCGAGTTAAAGCAGCGAGAACTTCCTGCAGAAGATTTCATTATTCTACTAATCTTCAGCATTTAGCAGATTTACACGCGTCATTATTTCTCCTGCATTCTGCTCATAATAATTCGGCCTGAGAACAGAAAGTTTACTGTGAATTGGAAACATTTTCTGGTTAAAGTGAAATGATTTCACCATTCAGAAAGCGAGACGAGCCGTCTGCTCTGAACGGCTGCAGAGCTCCACAGATTCCTTCTGCACATTGTTTTAAAGTTTGGTTCGTGTCTCCATTTGAATTGAAATGATGGACTTGGTTGACAACACTGTCACAATTATTTTTTTTTTAATAATAATAATCCTTATATTAGTTGTCAGGTTTTTATTTTAGTAATGACTTTGAAGCGCTGTGTTTGTACCCGGCTATGCCCCAGAGATCAGCTGTCAGTCAATCACACGTCCAACGACGTCTTTTCTCTCTTTTGTCGCTGTCGTCACCTCCGTTGTTATGTTTTTTCTCACAATATAGAAAACTCTGAGCGTCTTTCACTTTCTACACTTTCACTTCAGCTCATAACGCTTCTCATTTAAAATGACACTTCCACTTCCTTCAGTGCTAAAAGTGCAACTGAAGCGGCCTCGCTGCCTTTAACGGACATTCACATCTGAAGAAACACTTTATCCTGAAAACTAGAAATACCTTAAATTGTTTTGTTTTTCTTCATAATTTAAAGCTCTTTACTGCAATAACATTTCTACAAAATCTCAGAAAATATCATAATTTCTTATAATTGTCATAATTTTCAAAAGCCAATGTGACCCATATCTTTTTTTTCCAACCAAAACTAAAAATAGTAATTTAACTTAAATATAACACAGGTCACTTATGAAGTGATAATAATAATAATAATAATAATAATAACAACAATAATAATAATAATAATAGCAATAATAATAATAATAGCAATAATAATAATAATAAACAAATATCAATTGTTGCTTGAAATATCACAAAATTTATGAATTATTAAACGATTGAAAATAAACCAACTGATTATTACCAATACATCTTGCTGCATTACGTTAGTTAGCACAGCTAGCATGAGTCGCTACCTGCTGCAGGTGTCAGAGTGGATGTAGCGAGCGTGTAAAGCGTTAACTACGTCACTTCCTGTCAGAGTGTGTTCACATCAGTGAATGCAGCAAATTACCAGCAAATGCCAGCGATTATTCCTCATCATGAACCCAACGCGGCCGACGCGGCCGGTGTCGGCGGGCAGAAGAAATGAGGGACATTTACCAGAAGGTCGCCCGCTCTGTGTTTCCTCCGCCCCGCCTCCATGGTGAGGCGCTGACGCCTCCAGACTTATTGCTGCGGCCGCCGGGGAAACACACGGGCGTAAAGCGGCGGCGCGAGGCCGCGGCCCTCATCACCGTGTCCCTGGATGAGTGCTGCGTGTTCGGATGCAGGCGGGGGGGGGGGGACTTGACCCCTATTGTCTCTGTGTTTGGTCATATCTCCTCGTCTCGGTCGTGAGCCGTATTCCACTTCCTGTCGCACATCGGTGTGTCAAAGACAAAACATAACACCGCAGGCACGCAGACACACACTTAGACAGAATGTCATTGCAACACGGGTTCGTCACCTCCATCAAGAATGCTTTCAGGAAGGGAGTGAGCACACACACACACACACACTCCCACACACAGACACACACACACACGCTCCCACACAGCTCCAGTTCTGCTTCTGGTCTGCGCACACAGACATGTGCGTGTCTCTTCCCTCGACAGTGTGTCTCCTTTGACATTTACCCGAATCAAAACAAATTCCGCTCATGAGTGCATTTTCAACGCGCACACAAAGAAAAGTGTAAAACTACACTACTGAGTAATCAGAGAGGACAAAGCCCCTGATATTAACGCGAGGAGAATGGAAGCAGCGGAGCGGCGTCCTCCTCTGACTGGCTGCTCCTACTTGTGGCCGCGAATGAGTCCATTTTCTTGGGAATAACGACGCGGCTTCAAACCCTTTATTGGCTCATTTGAGAAGGGAACCGTTCTGAAGTGCGACCCCGCGGGAATATAATGTTTTCCCTCCTGGTTTCTTTCCGGGAACGGCCCCGTGAGCGTCCTCCGCCCGGCCCCTCTCCTCCTCGTCCTCCTTCTCCCCTCAGCCGGCGTGTGTGAGGATGGAAAACCCGGATTATAAATAGGCGACGTGCGGTAATGATGGCGGCGAGCGCTGCTCTGTCCCGCGAGCTCCTGGGCTGCTCCGGCTGCTGGGCTTTGATGCTGCCGCTGCATCGCCTCTGCGTTGACGCCGGTAAGCCTATATGCCTCCAGAGAGCTCGCCTGGGGGTCAACTAATGGGACCGCTGCCATGCTCCCGCTTTTGCTTTGGAGGATTCCTCTTTTCTCTCTCAGCGTCTCGCTCTCTTTCTCTTCTCGGTTACAATAACGACGGCAGACAAACCCAGCCGGGCGGGGTGGGGTGGGGGGGGGGGCGAGTCGGAGGAGAGCGACGCGAGCAGCCAACACCAAGCGACCCGCACCTCGGAGTCGCTCCATTTGGCGGTTAATAAATTGCAGGAGGAAGCAATCGCGTCGCTGATGTGCTGAGAGGGTTGAAATGGAGACGCATGCGGGGACTGTGGCGCGCTCTCAAAGAGCAGCGCCACACGGGCCTCTGGCTGGCTGGAGACATGGAAACAATGTACTGAATCTCTCTCACACACACACACACACACCTCAGGGCCACAGAGAGTGTTTGTTTGGCCGGGCTCGCTAACCAACAAATACGGCTGGACGTCAACGTGTGGAGCCGCTACCTCGGCCCGCACACTTTCCCACAGTGAAATGTAAAAATACAGTTGACAACGGCAGCGTCTAGTCTGGCAATTACGGAGGCAACAAAACAGCTTTCACAGAGATATGGGAGTCTAACTGCAGCACAAAACAGCCACAGAAAGTCCTTTCACTGGAGAAATATATCTATAAATATATATATATCCTCCAGTGATGTGACCTGGGTCAATCTGCGTCGTAAAACAGCTCTGATGCTGTGTTTGAGCCCAGCTGGCGGTCAGCGCTGTTGGTTCTGTCGGAGGAGGCCTCGGTGACTCGCACTGGTCCGTAACGGCGGCCGAGCACACGTGAGCTCCCGCTTGGAGGCCGTCGGAGGGCCTCTCCGGGGCCCGCGGGTGGGAACGCGGGCCGACCCCAACAAGACCCCCGTCCCGCTGGACGCGGACTGGATCCGAACTCTGAACGCCGGCTTCTTCTTCTTCTTTGGGTAATTAATTGGGCCTCCAGCCGTGTCGTACCGCCACATTCCCGCACGCCGCCTCCCGTCCTCCGCTCCGTCTTGAGGAAAGACATCTGCTGACCTTCCACGTTGACATTCTCCTACAGCGGAGTATCGTCTGCGCCGACAGACAGCTGATTGGAAATAAATAATATCTCATGTGACGTCTTGTTTTTTCGAGGTTTTCCTTTCTTACACGACAAAAACACACACACACATCTGACGAGAGAAGCGGCAGTAAAGACCTGCTTGTTTGCTCGGCGGGCGTGCGGGTATCAGATAACGCCGTGCGTGTTTTATTGGGTGACGCACAAATAAAGAATGGCGGGACACAACGTGTGGGAAGACTGACTCCGGTCCTGAAGCCTCCAGTCATCCCTGAGTCATGCTTCAGGGGGCTGCCGTGTCAGGTTGGACTCTAATCTCCTCCAGATGCCCCTCACCAGGAAACCCCCCCCCCCCCCCCCCCCCCCACACACACACACACACACAACCAGAACGCAGCCCTTGATAACATAATTGATTTGCGAGTTCCTCCTTTAGTTGTTTTGACTTGCCATCTATGTATTTACTCAAGAATTCTCTGTGTTTGGTTTCTCCTCTCCCCTCCTTCTCGTCCTGATCAAAACAGTATCTCCTTCCAGTCCTCCGTCTTCGCTGCGCTCCGCCTGCTCCTGACGGATGAAGAACAAGGGAAATATATGCATAACCCTCCGCTGACACGCCGTCTCTTTGATGTGGGATTCTCAAACAGATGCCCCGTCTCTCCGACGTTATTGGGGATATTAAAGTTCTGTCTCTCTGACTCCTAAATGCAAACACACACACACACACACACACATCTACACACACGTACGCCAACATTTGCAGGAGCCAATTCCATTTCCTGTTTGAGGAGCGAGCTTCACAGCTCTCCTCTGTTATTTAGAAAGTAAATAAAAAGTCAGGCGGGGAGCTGGAGAGCAGACGGAGGCTTGCTGCTGCAGCTGATTGAGGGGTTGAAATAAGGATCATTTTCATGGCCATCGCATCGCAATCTATAGGTAATGTTCCAACGCACTAAACGAGACAACTTTAGATGCAAAACGACACAGTGTGTATTTTACCAGGAGAGAAAAGCTGCAACGAGTCATCTTTGCGAATGTTTTGGTATTTTTTGCTTCGGAAATGTCTTTAATATATTTTCTTACACTCATAGCATTCATAGCAGTGTTTTTTATTTTTCTTAATTCTTCATTTTAATTAAAAACAATTTACCTGGTGAAGGAGGACCGAGTAAATATTTTTTTTTATTGAATGCAGTAACTCTGTTATCTGTATATAACAATAAAAATATCTTGAATCTTCAACTTTAATTCAATAGTTCAGTGTCTTTTAGGAGCCAGGCTGTTTCCCACTGTTTCCAGGCTTTATGCTAAGCTAAGCTAAACAGCTGCTGGGGCCGGATTATAAAGCTCTGACCCCGCCCCCTCCTGATCACGTCTCAAACGTTTATGGGACATTTTTCCTCCAGGAAAACAGTTTCAGTTTTAAACACGAGGTAATACTCAACACATGTAAGTTGTGTTGAGTCAAACCATCTTGGTTTGGCTTACAGCAGATACATTTGTTATGTTATTAAGTTATAGATGGGAATATTCTGAAAAAGTCCCCGTTTGGGACACAAACTGAACGTTGTTTTGACTAGACTCCACTCTGACCTCCACACACTGCGATTAGAAACGTATTTGTGAAAACAAACACGAGCGGGAGAAAGTCGCTTTCTCTTTCAAAATGTCGTTGATGATGCGGTTTGTTGTCTGGGAATGTTGCATCTCCATCTCGAAGGAACGCGGCTGACGGGACAGACGTGAGACTGCACGGCATCAATCTTCTCTCCAAGAACGCAATCAGCCCGTTTCAAGCTGATTCTTTGAAGAAACAAATCAATTGAAGAAGAGTTTCGGCTGGTGACTGATATCCAGCGTCAAGACTGTCCAACACAACGTGGATATACAGCATGCGCTGAGACAGAGCTGACTGTGATGGATTCAAAGGCTCCCAGCGTCGGAGCGGGGACGCATCTGTCCTCGTAAAACTAAACTGTAAATACACATCAAGGAAATTTACAAGCCAATTGCATCTCTGGAGTCGAGTCAAACTTGTATATACACCGAGGAGGAGGAGGAGGAGGAGGAGGTGGGGGAGGAAGAAGAAAAGATAAGCATGCCTTGAATTATCTAGGCCAGTCAAACGGAGGTGTGTTCAGGGACGGACCGAGCGGCTCTCCCTCCAGGCCAGGTCTGTGAGAAGGTCATGTGAAAGTGGAATGTGGCTGAGCTGGACGCCTGCCAGAGGCTGTTATGAGTCAAGAAAGCTTATTTTTCTTAAAACATAGTGAAAACTGTACACCACCTGGGAGAGATTATTCCTCGCTGTTTCAATACACTCCAGGTTATTTGAATAATTGGGTTTGGGAACACGTGACAGACTGGTCACTGAGGCAGAGACCTCTCGCTCTCTCCCGCTTCTTTCAATTCCTTTTGATGGAGTATTGTTTTGACAAAAATCCAACAGACAAAGTACACTGCCGGGCCCAAAAAAATAAAGTTGCCACCAAAAAAAAGGCGCCTTTAGCTTTGATTACGTCATTCACTGTGGCATTGTTTCCATCAGCTTCTGCAATGTCACAAGGTTCATTTCCAGCCACTGTTGCATTAATTTCTCACCAAGACCTTGTTTTATGACGGTAGAGTCTGACCGCTGCACAAAGCTTCTCCAGAGTCTCTCACTGGGGTTCAGGTCTGGACTCCTTGTGTGAAAATGATGTCTTTTTGAGCCCCATGAATCCTTGCATTGTCATCCTGGAATATGCCCGTTTCATCAGGGAAGAAACAATCCATTGATGGAATGACCTGATCATTGCTCAACCTGGTCGTTGCTGAACCTTGACCTGAGCAACTGCAGCAACCCCAGATCATAGCAATGCCCCCACAGGCTTGTACAGTAGGCACTAGCAGTTAAATCCAGGTGGCAGCTTTTCTTTTGGCCAGGCAGAGTCAGACACCGGGGCTTTTCGCACGCCGCATTACAAACAATTAGCTCCCCGACGCAATGACGCCGAGGCTTCATAGACCGAGGCGGACGGATCACTTGTCAGGCAGCTGACAGCGGGAGCCAGCTCAGCAAGCGACATGCAAAATAGAGAAAAATGATGGCGCGGCGTGCCAGAAGAGAGGCTCGTCCGTACGGCACAGGGACGTCCGGTAAACAGGAAAAGAAAAGGCGGCGCAAAAGGTGAGGAAGACGACAATCTGTGTCGACGGCAGAAGGAAACGCTCTGCTGTCGACAAGCTGAGTGGTATTACAGAAACACTGTGATTACGTTAGCTCCCGTCAGAAAAAGATTGCTTCATTCCATGTCTCACCGAGGGGAAGCCTCACGCTGAACAGGAAGTCCAGGGACTTGCGTCAGGTCTGCGCGGGGGCTAGCTAGCTCTGGAAGCGGTAGCCGGCGTTTTGTTTTGGCTAGACGAGACATTTGATCCGGCCCGCATCGCGAGTCACAAGTTTTGGGTTTTGCAACAGCGAAACTGCGTGGTGATGTCACCAGGCGTGTGGCGAGAGACTGAAGAGAGGGAAGGAAAGGAGCTGGAGAGGAATAGAGAATACGCTCAGACCGGCAGCCCAAATCTGATTCCTGGCGTGTCCACGTCGGAGATCACATCGCTTCTATCGGTGTGCTTGGCAGGAGACGCACAGAAGTCGTACCGTAGGCGGTTTGAAATCGGACTCAAATCTAATTTGAAGCTTGTCAGCCGAGCCGCTCCGCTCCGCTCTCAGACGCTCCTTTACGTCACTGTGCGAGCATAACGCAGAACACATGACGGTGACATCACACCTGGCTGCGGCCGCCGCTGCCGCCGCCGCGCAGCGCTGGAAAGAAGTTCTGGCTGGAGGTCTGCAGGGAAAGTGCCAGTTCAGCATGTTTAAACTGCTCTGTTACGAGTCTGAAGCCGACTGGCAGTCTGGGACCCGTCTAAATGTACTGTCTACACACAGTATATGATATATTAATACAGGAGATTGTTAGTACTCTAACAATACGTACAGTCAGGTAGTTTAGTGCAGCGGTGTCCAACACAAGGTTTGCAACCAAAGATCACAAGATACGTCTGAGGGGTCGTGAGATGAAGTTTGTTGTTTTTGGTCAATATAGCGCTGCTCTCCATGAACAGATATCTGCATATGAATATGAGATAAGATCAAATAAGATAATCCTAAATTAGTTCCTCAGTGGGGAAATTACAGGATTACAGCAGCACTGCTCACAAGTAAATAAGATAAACAAATCAAGTAATACAAATAACAGTAGAACGGTAACAAAATTAAAAAAAATAGAATAGCGTCAATAAAAATATTAAATATACGGATGCATGGAATACAATTATACATCATATAGAATCTGCAGGAAGATTTCGGGTATTGGAAGCATTCTGGTACCAGTACTGACTAGTACTGACTAGTACTAACTAGTACTAACTAGAACTAGTACTACCCAATCCTGTTGGAGCTTCAGATGCAGGTAAACAGACGTGGAGCCAGAGAGACAGAACACTTTGGCTTAAACGCAATCGGGGAACTTATCAGCTATTGTCTGGTGATAAATTAGCTTTTTTTTCCAAAATGTACCTGCATTCATATGCAGATATCTGTTAATAGAGATGAGCTGAAATGTCATCTGGATGTGGATGATCATAATTGACTGAACAATAAGGGAAGAGGATAAATAAAGTGCAGTGTGTTCTGGAGTAAAAGTAGTTACTTTCCACATGAAGCCCGGCTGCATTTTAGATTCTTCAATCTAGAAGGAAAACGCTCCATGAGTCTCAGGAGGTGCCACTAAAGCTAATCCCGATGCCTGAACACAAACTGCAACATCGCTTGCAAATGAAGAAGAAGAAAAAAGGCTCGCGTCCCAGAGTTCAGTCTTAAGAGACAAATTGAGTTTTTATGAGGTGTGAACATAAAATGTAAGATAAAGGGGAAAGATGCGGGTCGGGGTGAGAGTGTTTGGGCCGTCAGCAGCAAGCAGCCTCTTTAAGGCAGAGCGTCACAGAGCGGCTCGGTGCTGTACGGCTGCTGCCAGCCTTCCTTAGGCCCCCGAAAGCAGAAGGGCCCCGCTGACAGATGGCCCACGCCATCACCAAAGGACAGGACCTTTGTTACGGTTCCTTATAAAGCTGAAGAGAACGTGTGAAAGTAGATTTTGTTCAACAAAGTCTTGGGGAAAAAAATGGATATCTGCGAAAAAATCACTTTTGAAAGATATTGAGATCATAACTATGAATATCCAGCATGATGTGAGCCAGTTTTCCCAAAAATGCCTCCTGGAGCGGTCAATAAGACACTTTCTTGGAAAGATTAGGACCTAAAGAATGGGAATCTGTAACAAAAATCACAATAAAACAAAGTGTTGGTCTGTTTGGAAGGAGTTTCAGTCAAAAAACTGTGTCATTCGGTTCAAAAATGAAAAAAACGTATGTAATTTTATGCCAAAAGATTGTCTGAATGGGGCATGCTGGGACTTAAAATGGGGGCGGCAGGATTTCCACACACGGTTTCCAAAAGGTTAAATGCTCGTAGCAGTAACGTGCAACACTTAGCGTCCGTGTTGTTTCAGCTCAAAAATGGAAAAATGACGTATTTTATCTCCAAAAGATTGTCTGAATGGGGCATGCTGGGACTTAAAATGGGAGCATTAGGATTTTCCAAAAGGTTAGTCATGGTGAGGATTTTTTGTTTTTGAATTTCTCTTACAGGGAAAATAATAAAGTCTCCTTATTAAACTAAACTGGATGGCTATAGTGAATAATTTTCCATATAAATATAACATTTGCTGCGTGTTCAGCCCTGAATAGCCTGTGAGGATTCATACAGGACGACTTTCCTCCTTTTACAGCCACAGTGTCGGCCGCCGTTGACAACATAATATCAAACACGTGGACGAGGACGCATCATCCCATTAAACCTCTTGGAAAGCCGGCTGAGGAGCTTCACAGGAGAGAAGTGACTTCCTCACTTAATTATTTATACAAGATTAAAAAAAAGAAGCTAAATTTAACTGGCTTCATAATTAGTGTTTAGAGAGCGCTGCAGGAATGAGTCCTAAACCCTAGAAGTGAGTCAGCGTTTTACACTTCCTGTTCCCTCGTCTCTGTTCCCTCCTCTGTTTTTTTTAAAATGTTTTTTTGGTTAGATGTCTGAAATTAGATCTGTGGTAAAGCTGAAGTGACGTCAGTAGATACCCCTCTCATGAACTGTGGAGCTTTTAAGTGTCTTTAAAAAGGCGGTTTGCTAACAAGTCGCTAAAGAGACGGCTAAACGTCGTCACACCGATGAGTCATGTGACCGCGGTGGAGTTCCTCTATAGCGCAACGTTAGCTTCTTACTTCTGCTGATGGCCTTCACGCTTCAAACTGCAGACAAGTGGAGTTTATGAGTGAAGATTATCTTTCTGAACAAAAACATTTAAGTTTCATAAATGATTGTTTCCCACAGTTTATTTTCTGCCATGAAAAAATGAATGGTTTCCAATGGTGTGTGTTTTTTTAGAATATTGTTACTGCAGCAATCAGAGGTGTGATTTAACTCTCACGCTGCTCTGTGAGGAAGAACCTGGGGGGCCGTACATCTTGAGGGGGTTTAAACAAATTGTATATTGTGGCCAAACTGTGGAATTATAATGACTTTGATGCTAACGCTGTGATTTCTCAAGACAAAGGAGCTGTGGGCAACAGCTGATCTCACCCAGTGGACGGGGTCAGAGGTCACACAGACCTTTAGGTTTCCATGCCTGTCGTTACTCTCCTCCTCCAGCAGCCTGAGCTTGTGGACTTAAGAAGGATTCTGTGATCTGAAAGAGTTAGCAAGAGCTCTGTAAAAGCACGAAGCGTCCAGCGGCCATGGCCACTCTCAGATCGCTGCTAAAACCTTCAGCATGAGTGGCACAGGCCTGAGTGAGCAGCACAGGCTCCATCAGAGCACAGGCAGGAGGGAGCAGGAGCTTTCCTGGGGAAACGATGAGAGCAGCAGTGCCGCCAGGCAGGGAGATGCTAATGAACGGCTGCTTGTGTCGGCAGAAAAAGACGATCCAAACTGAGAGTTTCCACTGCCGGCGACCAGGAGGACACGCAGCATCCAACGGGGCGAATGGGCTCAGATATCAGGCGTTAGATGGCACAAGAGAGATAAAAAAAATGATGCTTCTGGGGTTTTGATGACCTAAATAATGACAGACGTGCATATGGACTATCAGAGTGTGTATCTGATATGTTAGAAAAGTAGAATTGTGCAGCGATGACATCAGAGCTCATCGGGTACAGGCTAAAAGAAGCTTTCATGCATAAAATGATGCATTGATCTGTGCATTAATAGAAATTGTCTTCTTTCACAATCAGTTAAATTCATTCCGGTCTTAATTTATTTCAAGGCTGTTGAAGGTTCCAGTATTTTACATTTTTAAGTCTTCAGAACGCACACGTCTACTGGATGAAGTTGAGAAATGCCCCATACTGACATAAAAAAAAATGATAATTTAATAGAATTTTTCCCATAAAACAATGCCTAAAAGTTAATTAATTTAAGTTTACAGAGATATTTTGGAAACAATATGTCTTTGTATTGATTCCCCAAAAAATATTAAAAATAATTATTATTTCATATTATTTTAGGGATGTATTTCTCTGAAGTAGTGTCATGGGAGTCTTTAGTCCTGTAACAGTAACACGTCTGCGGCTCAAAGGGATGCTCTTAAAATAAACATAAAATACATCCATACAAATGTTGGGATTTACACACACACACACACACACACACACACACACACACACACACACACACACACACACACACACACACACACACACACACAACCCCAGAATTAGATTATTTATGACAGCAGTTCACAACCAGAAAACTAGTTTCCTCGTCTCTGTAAATTGTCGATTTGAACAATAAAGTTTTACCAAACGTGTCGCTGCTTCATCCTGGTAACTTTGTAACTATTTGATTGTTTTATAACTTTAAAGAAACACTTCAATGCTGCGTTTCACGTTTTCACACCGTCGTTTAATTGCAAATACAATCCAAAAAACGTGAATTTAAATATGTCAGAATAAATTTAGTTCTGTGTCATGTTTGGAGGGTTTACACGAGCCGCGTTGTAACGGCTGCGTGAAGTCCTTCACACCTCAGAGGAGGTTTCTTCTTTCATGACACAGCAGCTCGTCCTCCTCGGGCTGTGAACAGTCGCTACCTGAGGCCCAGAGCAGGTTGAAAGGGGGAGGGGCTTATCAGGTAAGAGTCAAACTGTTGGCAGCAGGAGGGCGCGGCTGCTTTGGTTCTGGTTTACTGTTTGGTTTGCAGAAGCAGACAAAGCACTCGGCTCTTCAGGAGCAATTTACCAAAGAGGACGAGGCCTCTGCAAGAAGATCAGAGGACATATCAGACCCAGAGAGTCCAGGAGCAGAGTGACCTCTACAGAGGTCATCCACCCAACCTCAGGGACGCTCATGGCTCATCACAGATCACAGCTCCAGTGGCTCCCTTTCATATCCAGCTCATTAAAATATATAACGTGTGTCTGTACATCGTGTTTTACTTGAAAAAACACAATCTAACAGGATCAATGATGAAGGATTTATAAACATGGACTATACTTGATTTTCCACTATCCAGGGAACATTTTCAAATGTAGTAATTCTTTATATTGACTATTAATACAGTACATTATTTGATTTTAGATACGTATTGCATTTTTATACATAATTCCTTCCTATATTCCTAATTTCTAAAAATATATATATATGTATGACTGCATTAGACTGGGTTGTATAATGAAGTAACAGATAAAAGCCTATATTTACTTCTAAAGAGGTATTTAATGTATTATACATCTAATCTGTTTTTCCATGGTTTTATGAACATGTATTAACAGATATATTGTTATTTAATTCATTTTAAAGAGGTAATTTACTGTAATTTGACTTGATCCGTCCAGAAAAGTTGCTGCCGGTGTTTTTACCGTTCCTCTACATTCACTTTTTTTTTTTTACAGTGTATGTAGAGCATCTTCTGCACCATCTGCCAGGTGGAACAACAGCTCTGTTGGTACAAACTAAGACGATGGAGGACTCTGGGATGCGACGGCGGGACCCTCGCTGTGGCCTCAGGGTCTGATCTCTGGCTCTCAAGAGCATCCACCTGTTCTCTCCTGATGGCACATGAAGGCATCTTTAACCGGACAGCGGCGCTGTCTGTCATCTTCCAGCCACGACGATGGACACATGCTCTGAGCCCCATGTGAGCCGACAACACTCAGCTGAGCAGCGCCACAGCTCTGATGATCATTTTCAGAAGAAAAGTCATAAAAACGTATAAATATGGAGACCTGCTACCACACGTATGTACCCGACGAGAGGGAAAGAACATCCTCTAAGTTTCCTGATGACATCGCTGGACAAAAATATGGCGGTTGACTTCAAGGTATGTGATGAGATGTCATCTTAATGTAATGATTGTTTACTGTTAAACAGACAGATCTGCAGGAGACTGGACCCCAACGGGTCCTAACTCTGCTTTCTGCCACCTGTGGAAATACTTTTTATCAGCGCTATCGTGCAGAGAGACCACAGCTGGAACAGCATGGAGGAGAACTGGCTCATATTTCCTGTGAACAGGAGACTCGTGACACTGAGGAGGACAAAACAAAGCCATGGACACGTCTGTCCGAGTGTCTCCAAACCATGTGAACATATGGATTCATATTTAACAGGGCATTGATATTCTGATTATCATTGGTAACAACTTCCAGACACAATATGTGCATTACGTCTCTCTCACACACACACAAACACTCACACACACACTCACACACACAGCGGGCAGTCCTCGCTGCCGAGATGTTCATATCAAACTAAATATATCCGGCTTCAATCATTATTTGTTGTCATTCAGCACACAAAGGTGCGGCCTGAAAGCACCTGAACGGCTCCATGAATCATATTCATACAACCACAATAGCACAAAATCATATTTCTCACATTTCTTCTGGGTGATTATAAAATATGGCGACAGACATCCAAAGCTGCATCTGAAAGCATAAGCAGCTTCAAAATAAAATATATTTATATTCAACCTGAGAAAACTGTTTTCTACTGGAGGACGACAGCAAGCTCTCTCTCTCTCTCTCTCTCTCTCTCTCTCTCTCTCTCTCTCTCTCTCTCTCTCTCTCTCTGTCCTACTGTCGTTCTGTCTCTCTCCTCTCTCTTCTATCCATCTCTCTCTCTTTCTCTTTCTCCTTCTGTTGCTCTGTCTCGTTCCTTCTCTCTCTCTCTCTCTCTCTCTCTCTCTCTCTCTCTCTCTCTCTCTCTCTCACTATTTCCTTTGCTCTCTTTGCCTCTCTCTCTCTCTCTCTCTCTCTCTCTCTCTCTCTCTCTCTCTCTCTCTCTCTCTCTCTCTCTCTATTTCCTTTGCTCTCTTTGTCTCTGTCTCTGTCTCTGTCTCTGTCTCTCTCTCTCTCTCTCTCTCTCTCTCTCTCTCTCTCTCTCTCTCTCTCTCTCTCTCTCTCTCATTGTACTTGGCCCAAATTAAGAAGCTGGTTTGAAGCCAGGTGTGAAGCGGTCAGCGTGAAAGCCAAGGGCCCCGAGGCCCCGGGCCTTCAAAATACTCATAGTGAATACTCATAGTGAATACTCGTAGTGAATACTCATAGTGAATACTTGTAGTGAATACTCATAGTGAATACTCGTAGTGAATACTTGTAGTGAATACTCGTAGTGAATACTCATAGTGAATACTCATAGTGAATACTGATAGTGAATACTGATAGTGAATACTCATAGTGAATACTCATAGTGAATACTTGTAGTGAATACTCATAGTGAATACTCATAGTGAATACTCATAGTGAATACTCGTAGTGAATACTCATAGTGAATACTCATAGTGAATACTCATAGTGAATACTCGTAGTGAATACTCGTAGTGAATACTCATAGTGAATACTCATAGTGAATACTTGTAGTGAATACTTGTAGCGAGGTCACTGTGAAGCTCCAGGTTTTTCTCATCAGTCGTCATGTGTTCTCCTCCCGGGTCGGAGCCGTGGGCTGTAATCTGATAGCGACTGGACTGCAGGTATTATCCTCACAACATAAACGATGGCAGCATTCCTTCTGAACTCTTGTCTGTGTTTATTTTACAGGCGGCGGTAAGAATCTCAGCCCGTTGGCAGAGAGGAGGTCCGCGTGCAGATGTGTATATATATAGGATGCTTTTTTTTTTATAGACACTTAACTCCAATTAACCTTCATTCTCCCGTCGGCCTGTAATCACATTACTCTCTGGCATTTTCACTCGATTTCTCTCCCGTGGAGCGAGGCCGCGTCCTCCTGCTCCGGGCCAGAGGACGGAGAGGCGGCGCGACAACAAGCTTCTCCTTGTGCGGCTCTCCAGTTGGCCATGAAGCTCTCTCTCTCTCTCTCTCTCTCTCTCTCTCTCTCCTTGCCTCCCATTGGCTGCTGTGGTCAGCTAACCGATACTCCTCTCTAGTCCCGTTGGAGGACTGATTTAATATCCTGCCATGCTGATCAATACCAGTGATCAATACCAGTGATGACTTTAAGTTTGCATCATCAACCCGTTGAAAACTGTGGAACCAGTTTTGTCTCCAGACCTGCTTTTCGTACTTTGAGTCGTCGTAGGAACCGCATATTGATTCTAATATTTGTGTTTATTGTATGTATTTGTTCAGCAAAGTCTTGGGAAAAAAATGTTTATCTGCAAAAAAAACACTTTTAAAAGATGTTTTGATTGTAACTATGAACATCCAGCATGATATGAGTCAGATTCCCCAAAAATGCCTCCTGGAGCATCAATAAGACACCTTTATGGAAAGATTAGGACCTAAAGAATCAGAATCTGCAACAAAAATCACAATAAAACAAAGTCTTGGTCTGTTAGGAAGGAGTTCAGTCAAAAAACTGTGTTGTTCGGGTCAAAAATGAAAAAAATTACTTATTTTAGCCCAAAAGATTGTCTGAATGGGGCATGCTGGGACTTAAAATGGGTGCGGGAGGATTTTCGCGCACGGTTTCCAAAAGGTTAAAAATAGTTTATTAACGAGACTTTAAAAAAAACCCCATCATATCTACTTTATTGTCTTCATATTGTATTTTGAATACAATCAGACATGGTGAGTCAAGATAAGGACTTTCTTTATCACTATTTAATGGCAGGCAGCTTGAATCTGTGCCCACACACACACACACACACACACACACACACACACGCACACACACACGTACTAAAACACATTCCAGCTGTCAAATCCGTTCATTCGTGCGCTCCGATGTGAAGCCGTTCCCGACTACCTGCCTGTCCCCTGCAGCCATTACAGGAGCTCCAGCTCTCTTTCAGGATCTCTGCGCTCGCGTCGAGCCGCCGCCCTCGCTGACACGGCGGTGGCATGTTCTCAGAAATGATGAACGCGTGAAATCTGCAGTGATTCTGACAGATGTCGAAACATCACTTACACTTCTGCTCCGGCGCATTTTGAAAAGAAATACTGTACTGAAGTACAGTGATATGAAAAGATTGAGCTTCTACCCGTCTCTCATTGATTAGCCCTTTTCTTATTGAACTAATTCAGAGGATATTCACGGTGATGCGTTCACGTCGTCCTGCTTCTTTCCAGTCAGAGGATCAGCTGTCCGGGCCTCCAGCAGCTAGCCGCGGCGGCACATGACGCACACAGCCGCTCACTTGTTAGCGTCACATGTTAGCGTCACTTGTTAGCGTCACTTGTTAGCGTCTCATGTTGCCACAGAGATTGCAACACAAACAAATCACTAGGAACCGCTGGCGTGAACTTTCATTGAACTGTAGTCCTGCCACTTCCTTGCTGCTGGATGTGAGTCACTATGTGTTCTTGGACTTGAAATCAATTCTCTAATCATGTTCTTTCCAAGTAAATGTGGGGAAATAAACGTCAGCTAAAAGCCCCAGAAGTATGGAATATTGATGACTGTGTCCTTTCTCCTCGAGCGGCGGTGTGTGCTCATCCATCAGGCCTGCGTGGGACTCGGCATGTCAGCAGTGTGTTCAGTAACACGTGTGCACACACCAGCTTTGTAAAATGTAAAATGAGGGTGCGTTCAGGGCCCTCGTCTTCCTCAAAGCTTTTGATCATAGCGATGTCATTATTTCCAAAGAAGCTCCGAGGAGCAATAGAGCACTTCACAGACATTTAAATAATGGCAGCGTTGCTAAAGGTGATCCAGATAATTGTTTCTATTTCACCTCAGACATTTTCAAAGTTATTGGTGGAAACACTCACAATTATTTTAAATGGCTTCCTGCTTCAAAAAAAAAAAAGAGATTGTGGGAGATTTCACAATGTAAACGGTTCACAATTTACAAAACAACGCCGCACTCATACATTATTCTTTTTTTTATGATAATGTGGACTCAACCTTTTGTTTTGTGTCTGCTGCAGGCCAGCCATTAAAACCCTCACCCGGTTCAAAACGCTGCTTCAGAAAGGATTTGTCACCCCAAAGGTTGACAAGACAAGTGCGCGAGGTCAGGGACAGACACGGCGAACAACAGGCACTGAACTAGAAAGAAACATGGCCGCCATGAATAATGCATGGCTAAAAGGTTTATTCAATGGTACTCTTAAAACTTTTAGAAGTTGATCTTTGCTTCCAGCTGGAGATGCTCTCGGCTTTAAAAGCCCCCGTTTTCCCTCCCTGACTGCAGTCGTCCTCCAGACTCAGCTTGAGAGAGAGACACTGATTGGTTTAATTATGTTTGCAGTGATTAAGCGTCTTAATGGTACTCATCCCGATATGAGATGTGAATTACAATTTTGTGAGGTGTGACATTTCAGCTACAGCTTTGTAAAACATTTTTGAGTTATTTTTTTGTATCTGGAGCATTTTTCCTGGAGCACACACACACACACACACACACACACACACACACACAGACCGGCAGACGATTTAAAAAAAAAAAAAAAAGGGCACTCACCGTCTTCGGACGCTCGGTGGTCATGGCAGGGTCGGAGCAGAACAGAGACGGAGAGCGCGACCTCGCGGCGTTTACGCTCCCATCCCGCCTCCCGCCTCCCGGACACGAGCACCAGACCGACGGGGCTCGTTAACTTGAAAGCGGCGGCGGAGGGCTCGCCGGAGTGTGTCGAGAGGAAACTGCAGGCACCGGTCAGTCAGTCAGTCAGGCCGGCGAGAGCGAGACAGACAAAGGCAGAGAGGACTCAGAGACGCCAGCCGTTTCTTCTTCCTCTTCCTCCTCGCTCTCTGGTGTAACTTAACCCCCCCGAGGAGCGCAGACACACAGACACACAGAACCAGTTCCAGACCTGTCCTGCACCGACGGCTGCCTCTCTCTCCCCCCCTTCTTCTTCTTCTTCTTCTTCTCCTCTCTCAGTTCTCTCTTCCCCCTCACACAGTTTTTTTGGTATCATTTAACTCTTGATTCGGCGGGCCGGGCGATGAGCTCACCGCGGGGATCGGGTTTCAGCGCCTTTCGCCTGGAATGCGAAGGGGGCAGAGCCGTGCAGGAGATGCAGAGGTGCCGGAGGAGGTCAAAGGTCATCGGGGCGTGGGGGGGCGAGGGGGAGACAGAGAGGAGTGTCTGTCATCTCGGGGAGTTCCACTGGAGGATATCTGAGGGGCCTGGAGTGCCCAGAACAAAACAGGAGTCACAGGGGTCACGGGGTCAACGGATGTTTCAGGGCCGTGCGATGTTTGACAGCTTTGGAGGCTGTGGACTTGAGCACACGGAGTACATTTACACACACACACGATCACGCTCACACTCACACACCTCCCTTAAGTACCAGATTTATTGCTCACTTAGAGAGCGGGGTGTTTTCCTCTGGGAGAAAAGCTATTTTTTATCACATTTGAGCAGTCAGAGGTGCATAACTGCAGAGGGTAAACACAAGCACGGGCGGAATAACACTTGTATTTGCATGGAGCACATTTAGGAGAGAGTTACGCGGTGCTTTGCAATAACGAAATAGATAATTAGATGGGATGGGGTTCCGAAAAAAAAGAGGCAAACGGGTTCTCAGGAAAAGCGAGAATGTGCGAGGAAACGGGAAAAGGACCTTGAAGGAACACAGAGATGTTCTGACCCGTGGATGTGTAAAGAGAGCTGCACGCAGCGGTGAGGCGGGCCTTTCTTTTCCTGGAGCTGCTCAGTGGCGCATAAAGTTGAAACACAAAAGGTTTGCCTGCTGGGTATAAAGTGACTCAGCCCTTGTGCACGGTGTTGCCCACAGAGCCGTAAACAAGCGAACTGAAACACCAGCTTCCACCTCCGAGGCGTCTCAGAGACACGGGCAGCGGTGACACATGAAGTGACCTTTCATTCTGTGTTGTGTTGTCGGGTCTGTATTATCTGGCGGAGTGTTCCTGCTAGCCCGCTGCGCATGCTAACGCTCTGCAGCAGCCACGAAGTGGGTCGTGTTTGTCATTTTATACAAAGTGGGACCCCAGAAAAAGAGGTTTGGGAAACACTGCTCGGCACAGTGTGTGTTTTCTATCCTCATTGTTTCATTCTCCCTGGATGACGCACACATTTCTTTTTATTGTCTTTCATCAATCTTGTGAAAGTAAAGCCAGCAACTTCAAGCAGGCCGTTTCTGTGAGTATTTTCTGCTTTTGAGGATTGGCTGTGAACTCCTGACCGTCCACGTGACCTTTCCCTGACACCTGATTGTGTTTTTTGTTTTTTTGTGTCAAAACTGGTGTCCGAGCCTCCTGCGGCGGAGCGGCAGAGGTGTGTGGAGCGCTGCTAATTCCACGGACGGCTAATTTGACAATCAAGCCAAGTTAGCCCCAAAAAGTCGGCCCAGAACAAAGCGAAGCCTTTGAAGATACCAACGTCAACTTTCCCTCTCGAGCCGGAGCGTGACTAAAGTAGCCGCGGCCGACAAAGCGGGCTGGCTTTTATTTGTTTGTCGTCCAGCCGGTCGACTTCCTGCTGTTACTCCTCCCCCGCTTCGCTCTTCGACCCTTGCGCGGCTCCGGCCGCTGGCAACGTGTGCTCTTGATTAGCGGGAGGAAGTGTGCGAATGAGCACTGCGGGCCCGACGTCTCAGGAATCTTGATCCTTTTTTCCCCTCGTAGCGCTTTGCACGAGCGGGGCCCGCTAATCGCTAACACCGATAGCAGGGTTCTGCCCCAGCCCCCTTCTTCCTCCTTCTCGTCCTCCTCCTCCTCCGTTTACCCACCTCCTGGTTTGTGCGGCGTGCTGGGGAGTCGGCTCGCACGCTGTTTGTGTAGATGAGTGTCGGCGCGGGCACGCCCTCTGCGGGCCTGTTCCCATGGGAACGGCAGTGATAGCGAACAGCTTGTTTTTGTGTTTTTTGGCAGCGTCGCCTCGGCTGGAATACTGACACAGGCACCGGGGAGGTCCGATACGCACAAACGTTGCCAGGTAGACTTTATGTGCGAAGAATGTTCCCTTGACTTTCCCCCTCCGTGTTGTTTCATCCACGCTGAGCTATTCGGTCCTGCAGCTCCAGTGGAATGCAACCTACCGGTGGGAGATGTTGATCAAGTGGAGTTTAGGGTTTCCGCGCCACAAGCCGACAGGCTGAACTTGTTCTCGAAGGTTCACAATCCTCAGGTGGATCACGAGATCCGTTTTAGTCAAATGACTTCAGGTTAGTGTTACACGTCTCCGCACGCTCGGCCGGCAGACACTTGGCTCTGCTTTTGACCCTTTCTGCGTCTCGGAGGGAATTCCACGCTGACTAAACAGGAAAATAGGTTCTTTTTAAATATCCCCTTCCCAGAGAAATTGGCGCGATAACATCACTGCGCGGGTTATCTGACTTCATTAGCATTCTTGTAATCGTAAACCTCCCGCCCTTGACTTTCGGCACTGGATCGGCTGTTGTGCAGCACGAGCGGAAGGTAAAAGTGTGTAAAAAGCTTCTTCTTTTTTTTTTAAGAATCTCAAACTGTGAAGAAAGCGAAAACATGTTCCTGCAGCTCCGTGAACACAAAAAGTTAATTACTGTTGGACAAAATGGGGAAAAGTAAATCACCATCTGTGTCCAGGAACAAAGAAGAGGCGTCCCCCACCGCCCTTCATACATCAAAGAGAGCCTCTGTTTTCTATATTTGTTTTGTTTTCATAAATATTAGACTCACGCAGGGCGGGGGGAGGGGGTCTGGGGGGGGGGGGGGGGGTCTGAGAGTGGGGGGGGGCATCTTGAAGTGAAATGAAAAGTGTTGCGCAAACAACTAAGTGACTTTACAGTGTTTGGACTCCTGAATGAAAACACACTTCAAGAAACCTTCAGCGAGCTCCTGGCTGAGCAGACGCGCCCCCCCCCCCCCCCCCCACACACACCCTCCCCGCTCCGGCTGCCCCCTCGCTCGGGACGCCGGGGTAATTACATCATTTGGAGACGAAGAGTGAAAGCACTTTACAAGCGAAAGTACGCGAAATGCTTTATTGCTCACGGAATTGCCAATTAAAAAGCAACACCTGGAACGCAAGGGGGCTCGGCTGAAACGGGCCCTCTCCCACACCCCCGGCAGACCTGGAACCAGTACCACCCCCCCACCCCCCACCACCCCCACCACCACCACCACCCCGCTACACAGGACCCCTAGAGAATGTTTTTCTTTCCATCTTTTTCTCTTTTTTCCCCTCCCCCCTTTTTTCCCCCCAGGCTTTATTTGTGAATAAAAGTTGCCGACAATGCACCTTCACATTGGCTTACTCGGCCCGTAAGTCACCGGAGCCTGACGTGCTCTTAAACATATTAATAAAGCCCATTTCCTACAGCGCATATGGCACGGCTGCAACGTAAACCTGCTCGGGACACGCTACTGAAAAAGAAAACAGCCATGATTCTCCCCGGCACCCAGTGCACACTACAGTAGGTGCCCCTCATCCGACACACACCTACACACACACACACACACACACACATTTAGACCAGTCCAGACCGGCTGTGCAGTCCCAGATGTGTGCCATGCTCGGGCCTGGTTCCCCCCGGAGAGAGAAACAGACCTAACTGAACAAACAGAAAGGTGGAGAAAAGAAAGACGTGTTTCATATTCTGACGCTGCTCTTACACAACACCGACGCACCACTGTCAATGCTCTACAAGGGACTCTTGTCTGAGGGTACCATGTTACCTCTCTGGATGAATAACATTAGTGCAAGGCTCCTGCAGGACTAGAGGCGCTTTCACAAGCCCACATCTAGTCCGTCCTAGCTGGTCGGCGTCCCACCGGTTGTTTTAGCTTTGGGTTGCAGGCTGCTGGCGCGGGCATCTGTGGCGTTGGTGCAGAAGTACAGCTAGAAAAGGAAAATGTGCATGTGAATTACAAGTCTGTGAGTGAAAGTTTAACTTTACTAGTCAAAAAAAACCCACTTTATTTGGTCCTCTGCCCAAACAGTAGCTGACGGAGACGTTTGCCACGCCCTCTGCTGGAGTGCCACCCGGCCCGACCACAAACCGTCACACACCCCCGCAGGAAAGATTAACATCGGTCCACACTGCCATGACGACACCGCCGACAATAAAGCCCACGGCCCGATGCCATGGCGACAGTAGGCACATGCGCACGTTTGCGGCGTCAGAAAGGAGGCCTTATTTACTTTGCAGATGTCTTCACCGCCGGCGCGGGCTTATTGCCTCTGAGCCTGACTGACATAGTCTTATGGAAAATAAATTGGCAGAACCACGCTTGATGCCTGGGATATTACTCAGGATACTGGTCTGGTCCCCGAGGAGAGACATGAAAGAAGATGGATACCCGCCGATAAGACCTATTGTTATGAATGGGCGTCAAAGGGATGTGTAAAAACCCTGAGCGGGCTCGTAGCCAAGGATATCGTGCCTCTAATGTCCACATAATGGCTGCTGTGCTTTGCACATCCCTATAAGATCCCAGCTACACACTTTACCAAGTCCAATGTTCTCACTTGTTAAGCCTGCGTTGATTTCAGGGATTTATACAAAAGCCCAGTGTCACGTTTCCTTCGTTCACGAAATACCGCCGGGGTAAGAAATAAAGCTCTTTCATGTGTGGTTTACGCGCCAGTATTTGTACAGCGACTGGTTAAAGGCAATTTCTGTGTTCCGCTTTCTAATTGTGGGAAGAGAGGTCTCAGCTGGAATACAGGAATTGAAAGAGGGGCTTATCTTTTGATGAGCCATGTGAGGACTCTATTGCCTAAAACCCTCTGGGTGACACACAAGCAGCTGGAGCTCGGATATGAGTAACCTGCCGTCTAGCTTCCAGTCGGCGGCGGCGCTGGCGATACCGTACTTTAATCACACGTAAGCAGGTGGGCGGAAGGATGGGATTGTGAGTGCTTAGTGAAATGAGGACAAACCTTATTAACGTGAAGCAGTTGAACCCCGCGTCAACCTTAAGGGGGAACACATGCTAAACACTGTGCTAACGCTACGCTAAAGCTAATAGAGAACCAATTTGGGCTCCAGACCTCCTTTTCCCTGTTTGAGTGTTTTTACCTGTGCTTGAGTAGTTGTAGAAACCCCAAATTAATTCCAATACTTGTGTTTATTGTATGTATTTGTTCAGCAAAAGTCTTCAGAAAAAATGTAAACGAACATCCAGCATGATATGAGCCAGATTCGCCAAAAAATACCTAGTGGAGTGGTCAATAAGACATCTTTTTGGAAAGATTAGGACCTAAAGAATCACGATCTGCAACAAAAATCACAATAAAACAAAGTCTTGTCCTGTTAGGAAGGAGTTTCAGTCAAAAAAACTGTGTTGTTCGGTTCAAAAATGGAAAAAATATGTATGTTATGCCAAAAGATTGTCTGAATGGGGCATGCTGGGACTTAAAATGGCCGAGGGAGGATTTTCGCACACACGGCTTCCAAAAGACTAAGCCAAACTGAAACAGTGGGAATAAAATGATGGTGTTTTGGAGCTAGAGATCCGTGTGCGAGCTGCAGGAAGCGGCCCTCCATAGTCCTCTGTAGCTGCAGCCGGATCTCCCTCGAGATGTGACCTTGTCTGGTCAGGACAGAAACAGGACCCGGAGTGACCCCGGGCCCGTAATGTTTCAATACATTACCCCTGGGCTCGGAGCATGCCTGGCACTAATGCCCCACCTGTAGTACCTCTGCCTGTGCCAGCACATCTGACTCAGGAGTAATATCCATTTTGACTCGCTGAAATATTCATTGGCACACCTTGGGTGCACCAGAGGAGGCGTGCAGTGTGTAAAATGAGGACACGGCAGCGCCGTTCGTGGAGACGCAGGCTAAACGCGGCGGACCGTCGTAGGAGTGTGAGCCTCCGCTGTGCCATCGGTCCAAATGGAGAAAATAGAGAACGATTTGATCGCGCTGCAGATTTAGAGGGATACTTTTACAGCGTTTTGTGATTCAATTGCTTTGAGGGGGGATTTGATGGTTCATGCAAATACATGGACACAGTATTTGCATGAGGCCGTTGCTACTGATTGGACGGGGAGCGCACCGTGACTCTGACTGGCTGCTCCTGCACTCATTTTGTTCCTCTTATCTGTTGCATTTAGATCTTCTCATCTTTCTAATTTAAACCACATTCCAAAGGAACGATAACAAAACCAACCTGTTCTCGGTCTCGTCAAGTACTGCAGCTTTTCCAGTTCCCCTCAGCGTCCGATACCCACAAGGCACCTTCGAGTGTCTGCATAGAGGATGGATGGGTCAAACAAACACAGGACTTTCACCCAGGAGTCCACTGTGTGTGTCCTGTGTGAAACCCAGTCAACACTCATTTTATCTTAGTTTTGTTATGTTCTGTACTGTAATAATGCACAATATGAAACGCATTAATCTTAACCCACACCACTATCTGCTCCTAGACATATCCAAGTAGTTTTGTTTGCATGAGTAAACATAAAAAGTAACTAAGTAAACCTGCGTTGGAAGTTTATTTTGAATAAACCGTCCCTGACTTGTCCAAGACTAGAGCCACTCGAGGGGAACCTGGAGGTTCATAGTTTGAACTATCGGGCAGTTTGCTGTCAGGATGTGTTGAATAAAACCCATTCATGAGCAATAATTAAAAGAGAATTAATACTCGTCGTGCAGGGAATTATTGTGTTATGTAAACTCTGACATTAGTTTATGTTGCACAAGTCTGTCCAACTTTGAGTTTGTAGTCATCTGATGTTTGATGAGAGAAACCTCCGGCTCTCATTCCCATGTTGGCTTTGTGTAATCTGTTGAGTTGCTCTTCATCTAGAGCATAAAGCTCCCTGATGATCTGAGCGCTTTAATAAACATCTGTGTAACATCAGAGGGTTCTTGCCCTCTTTTACATGATAGAGCCAAAGACTGGAGTCCCACTCATCCCCCATTCCTTTATGACGTATCTCTTTCTGGATCTGAAGCTCCTTCACAAAGTCTCTCCACAGACCTAAAGGAAAAGCAACCCATAGATTCTAGATATGGAACCGGTCTTTGATGGACAAAAAGATCGTACAGGTTGACCTGACATTGATAACGCAACGTTTTCTTCCAGTTGGCATCATATTGAGGCTTGGACAAGACAACCAGTGGTCATAGTTGTGCTGCTGCAGAGCCACAGAAGAGGATTCTTCAATCTCACGTGTCCGGCCCTGACGGACTTCACCGCCAATACAAATGATGGCCAAAAGTAGAAAAGTAAGAAGGAAGGCAGCAGATGCATTGCACGGAGCTAATTAGCAGAAGCTAATCAGCTAATCCACCGCATGTGTCACTGATCAACTTTTCAAATATTTATTTGTGCCCCATTTTCTTTTGTGCAGCGACATCATCGGCTTGATTATTGATCAGGCTTGGCATGTGCATTAGACCTACATTATCCTCTACATGCTTCATTGCATGGAGTGCAAACAAACAATGCAAAAGATAGTAAGACATATTCATCAATGTCTCACAGGGTCGCAGAGCCGTCTGGACGCCACTCACCATCCACCTGGTGCATCCTGTCCAAATGTTTATCTCTTCCTCCATTTGTTCAGCTGTCTTGTCATCTCTGCAGACTCTCTTCACACACACACACACACACACACACACACACACACACACGCACACACACGCACACACACAGTCTACACCAATGTGATGTGTGAGGAGAGATGGAATCTCAAACACCCGCCGCAGACAAACATAAAGTCACGGTGGAATTCCACCCGGAGAGTGAGCTCAGAGACGCTGGATGATTTACATGTGAGAAAAACAACTACACAGGAAACCCCGTCTTCATGTGGCATCTACTCTCTCCTTCAGTTTAACCAGAGCGATGCTCTGCGCACACCGCAGCCCTCCAAACAGAGGGGGTGTTGGAACATCTGGCTGTGGATGAGTACCGTCATTGCACAGCCGCCATGAAGAGCAGCGAGAGGTTCGAGATATCTCAAGACGACCCTTCCCCTCTCTCGCGTCCTCTACAGCGTCTGCAAACATTCGACCCGACAGAGTCTTCCATCACCTGACAGTGCTGAGGATCATTTTTCGGTGTTCTCACAGCCGTGTAGGGAAGCTCACGTCTTTAAAAAAAAAAAAAAGCCTGAGCGCCGCACGGCCTCGTGAGCACCTGGCCGTGAGCCGAAGCCGGCTCGTCGCCTCCTTTCCCCGAAACTCGCGGCATGCGGGCCAGTTACACGCCGCGTGTTTCTCCTGCTCTGCGTTAAAGTGGCGCGAGTGTGACGGGGTCGCTTCTAGCTCGCAGTCTCCAATGTGATTTCAGGTCGGCGCGTCCCCCGGACACAGCGCTTTGCCTCTTGGCGGCGCGCCCACCGTCCGATACGCTCCGTGTCCCACGTTTCCACGGCCCGGTAGACAGACGACCTCGCTGCTCCCGCTGCCTCCTCTCCTCCTGTTTCCCTCCTCCTCCTCCATCGCCCAACCTGGGCTTGGCACCACCAGCTGTTGAATGCATCAGGCCCCAAAATGGCTCCTCAGCTGCCGCTGTGGCACACGGAGAAAAAGCCTGACAGCCCGAGCAGCTGCGCGGCTGAAAACGGGGCAAGGTCACAATGCGGCTCATCGTTGATACCTGCGGAAATATTCCCACAAATATTGGATCGCTCCGGCTCAGGAGCGTCGTTAGGATTTTTTTTTCGGGGGGTGGGAAGCGGGTATCGATTAAATAGAAAAATGTCCATCTCAATGTCCACGTTGTCAGATTATAATCTGAAAGGTCGTGTACGTTTTTGCAACCTTTAAACGTCACAATCGATGCCGCCTCCCGCCCTCACAGACAGCGTCTCCATTTCACTCGAGTCGCCCTCCTTTGTAATGGGATTAGCGTCATTTGTAATCAGATTGATGTAATTATGCGACGTGGAATTTGTCACCCTCCAACCCTGTTCGCTGCAGCGGCAGAGATGAAGAGCGGGGCAGCTGATTTACTGTCGCTGTTCACACGGAGGATGTTGCCCTGTGGCAAAGCAGAACTGCAGCACTCCCATAAAGTCTTAAGCGACGGCTGTGTCTAATAAACCAATCAATGGTGTCGAGTTCGTGGAACATGTGGCGTGAAGCGACTTGACGCTCGCCGATCTTCCCAGAGGGCGAGGCTGAGAGTCAGATTCAGTTTACTCAGTTGCTGGATAGATTAGTGAGGGAAGTGCTAAACCATGAGGGAGGTTGTGGGCCAGCTAAACGCATGCGGGAAAAACAGAATTCATGATTTGATTACATTTGGATTTCGGAGGGAAAAACATCCAAACAAGGTTACATCCTGCATCTTAAGCATTCTGCTGTGATAAACGGTCACCTAGCCGCCAGCGGCTGGCGGCTCAGGCCACGCCTCCTGTCTGCTGGAACGCCCTAAAGTCACATGTTGTCCCAGAGGATGTATGAACACGTGCTCGCAAGATAGAAGTTAGGACGAATCGTAGTCAATGAAGAGTTCTTTTAACCCGAGAACACTACCGCCGGGTGATTTCCCCCCGAGCCATTGTCGTTACGTTATTTCCATTGTGTCTTTGTATAGCGTTATGTTGCTCGCAGACGTTATTAAAGGCTTCGTGTCTTATTAAAGGTGGGCGTGTCTTCCTGCTCCAATTGTTTCTACAGGTTTTTTTTGTTCAGGTGATTTTCATCTGACGTTAGTGACAGTGTGGCTATTTTTTCTGGCTGGATTTTAACATTTTCCTTTCTTTTTCCTTCACAGAACAAGACTCACATGGTTCACTAACATGTGGACCAAATAACAAGTTCATAGCTCCTTTATTTCTATTTTTAATCATTTTGTATTAATGATTTGTTTTCGCAGGATTTTAAGTCTTGTTTCAGGGTCTCCCCGTGAAACCTGTTCATGGTTTAAAATAAAAGAAAAGTACTTCAACTCGCCTTGTATTGTTGGATTTGAATATATTTTGATTAGAAGTATATTTTATCAGCTCCATTATATCAGGTGGAATTCACCCAACGTTAGTGATAGTTTGACTATTTTTAACGTTAGTGTTCTCGGGTTAAAGTCACACGTTGTCACAGAGGATGTGTGAAAACGTGTTAGCATGATAGAAGTTAGGACGAAACGTAGTAAAGAAAGAGTTTTTTTAATGAATAAAATGATTAAATGGGGGGTTAGTAATCAGGTAATGGGTAAATACTTAAATAAGCAGGTACAATGAGTAACTAATATAATTGGCTAAAAAATAATGGCTCGATTGTTAAACTATTGGGTGAGTTGTTGTAATAATAATAATAGGCACAATAGATAGCTAAAATAAAGAGTACATTGTTTAAATATATAACTACAATAAAGGGTAAGTTGTTGAAATAGCTAAACTAATGTGAAAACAGATGACATAAATAACTACAATAATGAGTTATTGGTTGAAATAAATTGCTAAAATGGATAACGTGTTGAAATAAATTACTAAAAGAATAAATAGTTTGGTAAAATGTCCATCTCACTTCAGATGGACTGACCCACTTGTTAATGGGCGCTGTGGTCCTCCATGGAAAGACCTGATCCTTGGCAAGTCCATTTGATTGACTTCAACAAGCCGTCCCACCCACCCGCTCCCTCCCGCCAGCACTAAAAGGGTGTTTCCTGACAAGTGAGGTCGTTTTACATTTATGCGTTAAGGTTTTAAGGCCAAGGCTTAGGTTCACAATTTATTGGCTATTGTATAATGTTTCACGCAGGAGTCTGGGCGGCTCTGCCTTGTGTTTCGCCGCCGGCCCACGCTCTCATGAGCGGCTGCTGTATTTTGATAGCAGTGAGAGTTGAAGCTGTCGGAGACTCCGCCTGAGGGGGAGCTCACCTTTTGCATTTCTCACTGATTACGTAAACCTCTGTCACACAACAAAAGCAGCTCTGTGAGGTCCTGCCATGTGCGCGCCGCAATTAACTCTGACTTTGCCCGGACAGATTATTTTTACATGAGCGCCAAGGTTGCAATTTACAGAATATTCTGGCACGCGGTACAAATTAATGACGTTCACACGTAGGATTTATGTCTTTGGAACATGTACAGGCAACGACACCCCGACCTGTCAGGGTGGGAATACACCAATAAAGATTTTTTTTTCTTAGTTATTGAGATGATTTAACCCGATGAAAACTGTGGAACCAATTTTGTCTCCAGACTTCTTTTCCCCTGTGTTTGAGTCATTGTAGGAACCCCAGAGTTACTTTTGCAATACGTTTATTGTCTGTATTTGTTTAGCAAAGTCTTGGGAAAAAACTTTTAAAAGATTTTTTTATTCATAACTATGAACATCCAGCTTGATATGAGCCAGATTGCCCAAAAATGCCTCCAGTAGCGGTCAATAAGACATTTTTTTGGAAAGATTAGGACCTAAAGAATCAGAATCTGCAACAAAAATCTCAATAAAACAAAGACTTGTCCTGTTAGGAAGGAGTTTCAGTCGTTGGGTTTAAAAATGGGAAAAAAAATACGTATTTTATGCCCAAAAATTGTCAAAATGGGGCATGCTGGGACTTAAAATTGGAGCGGGAGGATTTTCGCGTACAGTTTCCTAAAGGTTAAGTCGCTTTCTCTTTCTCTCTACACGAGCTGGAGTCGGCAGTTTGCCAGACTTTAACTTCCGACTGAAAAGACGTTTGATTTAATCATTTAATCAGGACGAGTTTGAGCGTGGGAAGCAAACAACGCAGAGATGTGAATGGTTGCTCTGTGACTGTATGGATCCCTCCACCCCGTTGTTGTGGAGGATCCGTGCTGAAAGGCTCCGTGTTGTTATCGCTGCCTTGACCTCGTCCAACAGGTTCAGCGCTGCTCTGATTGTCTTTTCATCTGCTCGTGCTTAAAGCTCAGTGCTTGTTTTCTATCTGGCCTCCTATCTTCTCCTCCGTGTTATTTCCTTTCACTCGAACTCCTGACAGCGTCTCCCTCCGCCTTTGTTCCCATCGCTCTCCATCTGACTCGCAGCGAGGCTCATCAGGGGGAACTATGAGAAAGCGCCCCGCGGCTCTTCCTGTCTTCACATTCTGGCAATAAACCTTGAAAGTCAGCGCGAAAAAATGTCCACAAACTACCCGGCCATACATCACACAACCACCGTCCCCGCTCAGCACGCACACAGCGTGACCCCCTGACCCTGCGTGACACACTAATGAGGCATGTGACCGTGTGTGTGTGTGTGTGTGTGTCGCCTCGCGGACGTCGAGGCAAGAGAAGCTCTTGTTAAAGTCAGACGAAATATGGATTCAAATTACGCCTCCAGCCCCTCCCCCATCTTCTCATCTAGATAAACAGGAAATCAGCTTCCGCGGTTCCAGAAGATGTGGAACGGAGCCAAGCTGATCTGTAATTTGGTTTATTGCAGGGCTGCACGAGGCTCTCCACAAGACGCCTATTTTGGTTTCTTCAGGCCTTCGGCTTCGCTTTACAAGCTCCCGTTTTATCCTCCACTCGCTCGGCTTCCTGGCGAGTTTCTTGCATTATTGTTACGCTGCAACGACTCATCGCGTCCTCCAAAAGTTCTGTGGAGCATTTTGCATCGTTCTGTGTCGGTTATGTGTCTTGTTGTCTTGTTTCATACGGCGTTTTCTGGTGTGTGTTCTTGTGATGTGTTTCTTGTCTGTTGTTGCCTGTATGAGTTTGTTGTTGTCTGACAAATGGTGACAAATGAGTTTCCCTAGTGGGAAATAATACAGTTTTCTATTTATCTATCTATTTTGCACTTTCGTAGTCTGATAAACAATTTAAGAACCTCCGATCTTTCACACACACACACACACACACACAGAGGAGGAAATTACATGGTCCGAGTGTGTGTGCTCTCCTGTGAAAGCAGCAATTGTGGACAAGTTTGCACGTGTTGATTTTGATCTATTTTTACCGTTACTCAGAGAAACCAACCAGAAATAGCTTTAACTTTTTTTTTTTTTAAAGCTGCAAACACTAAAACGTTTGTTTCACTGAAAAAGCAAATGATAAAAAAGAATTGCCTATTATAAATCACCGAAATAGTCACCAGCAGGATTGGACAAGACAGTTATTTATGTCACGCGTCACCTTCTACTAACACGTTTCAATGTGTTTATGAGATCAATCATTAAAACACACATAATTCCCGTCGTTTCTTTGTGAGGGATTAGTACACCGAGGATCTTATTACAGAGCAACGAGTTGTGTGAAGCCTGAAGCTTCCAGGCTGCGAGCGGCTTCACGAGGAAACGTCCTCTGGCTTCTGAGAGACAACAGAGAGTCACGGACGAACGCCCTGCTCAGACAACGCCTGCAGCATTATTGAAATGTGCATTATGGCTCATACTTTAGTAAAGAAATAAACGGCTGTTGCATTTGGAGATTTGGAAATATTCTGCAGCTTTTAATGCAGGATGACCTTTTATTATTCTATTGTCCTTTTTGCGTTTTAAACAGCTTTTCACCTGATTGTTCTGTTGTTTTTCTTGCATTGCAATGCATGACATGTTCAATGTCTCGGTAGAACAATCTAGTCTATACCAATTAAAACTTTTCCCCCAAAGCCCAGACTCAGAGAGGTTCCTGTTCAGACTCTGTAGCTTTGATGGAGTGGGAGGAGGAACATCACATGAAGTGTTTTCAGTGGTCGTTTGGCTGCGAGAAAAGAAGACAGCCATTGTTGTGAGTTGTTGTACTGTTACTGCTGAGGAACGCTGCTTTCTGACGGCACACTGAAGGAAAGTAAAAGCTTATCGTCGCTCTCTTCAACGCCGCGAGACAAAAACAGTCGAGATCAGGTTCACTGTCAGTTCACTTCCATGACAGAAACTATTCTTATTCACTGGACACATTCACATTTATGTTGATTTACACTTCATATACACTACACATACTCTGCATTGTGCACACTGTTAAACTTCATTAATGTCCTTAAATACACACTGCAGTTATTTGTATTCTATTGTGGATATATAAATATATATGACATCATATTTTGCACACTCTGTTTACATTTGATTTAAATTAATTTCCTTAATACACACTGCAGTTATTTGTATTCTATTGTATGTATGTATATTGTATGTATGTATCTGTGTGTGTGTATATATATATATATATATATATATATATATATATATATATATATATATATATATATATATATATATACATTTATTTTGTACATACCTATCATCCCTGTTCTTATATGTGTGTTTAGTTTATTTACTTTATTCCATTTGGTGTCTGTAAAATGTTGTGCGCTACTAGGACAACAAATTTCCGCTTGGAGGTTAATAAAGTACAGATCTCTCTCTCTCTCTCTCTCTCTCTCTCTCTCTCTCTCTCTCTCTCTCTCTCTCTCTCTCTCTATCTATCCATCTAAATACAGTGTATGTTAAACTGATATGAAGATGTATTAAGATGTGTGAAATACATCCACAGCATCGCTGCTTCGTGCTGGATCTCATCTCGTAGTACTCTGACCACGGAGGAGTTCCTCATACAAGCTCACTTCAAAACACAAACTATCCCTTTATTTCACTCATTTACTCATGACGTTACCGCTCCACTGCACGTTTTACTGCAAAACCTTCGTTCAGTGAGTCAGTGACTTGGAGAGTCGGGTTCATTTCTATGGACGTTGATCCAAAACGTCGGTGGCAATGACAACGGCACGCATCAAGACCTCTGAGCATCCTGCTGAGAATGTCCACTCTACTGCTCCTGTACGTCTACGATTAAAACACAGTTCAACACACTCAGTGGTTGTGCTGGAGCAGCCTCACTGGTATGACAAGTAGCTAATGGCTAGCTTTTTAGGCTACGCTAACTGGGAGACAGTACTCGAGAAGCACCTGCAGAACGCTTGGATCTTAACAGATCTCTTCTCCCTCCGTCCTCCAACTTTGGACATAAACACTTTTCCGACTGCTTCTCTCCTTCATTCCTTTCCTCCTCCATGCCAACTCACTCGCTCAGCCCGGCGGGCCGCGCCGCCTCCCACAGATGGAGAAGAAATGCTGAGACAGGCCGGAGCAGCCGGGGGTCGCGAGCCGCACGCAGAGCTTCAGAAAGCGGCATCATTACGGCCGCTCACCCACCGTTTAGCAGACGCACCCTGCGTCTCCCGTTCCTGCCGATGAGCAGCGCTGTGAGGCGCTATCGCTGCGTCCGCTCATCACGGAGACGGGCGGGCAGCGAGGCCGCCGTCGCCGCCAGTTTGTGGAGAATGTGAGAGACACGGAGTTGAAGGGCAACCGCTTGACTGTGCAGGGCGACCCTGTTGATGCGCTTCATCTGGACAAAGTCTTATCCCGCTGAAGCCCTCAGGCAGCTCACGCTGCTCTAGTGTTCGCTCTTCTTTTCCAGCCAGAATTCAGTGAGAAAGAAAAGAGGCACACGTTCTGGTGCGCTAGATGAAGCTAGCTAATAAATAAAAGCTTTTATGGCCGCTCATGAGTTTACTCACGAATGAAACAGTCCTTTGTTAATCTTTGTTAAGTGCTAATGACGCAATGTTAGCATCTTAGCAGCAACATTAGATGGTGAACTCGCTCTGGCCTACATCGAATGTCATTATGAATATGTTAGCATGCTACTGTTAGCATTTAGCTCATAGCATTACTGTGCATAATTAGAGCCTTGCAGAGACATTATTCTTGTGTTGATTTGAATGTTTACGAATGTATTCAAATACAAAAAAAAGAATCAAAATAATTTGTTGAGCCACACTTAAAGTTGTATAATTAATCAGTCCATGTAAAAAAAACTTGTAATGTTCCTTATGTGAACTTTTTCTTGTGATAGCCTGACACCCATCAGCTGGTAACTGATGTAAAATATTAAGAGGCACGCTACTTTTCCTCCAGCGCTCCATTGGCTCAATGAGCTTTGCTGCCACATTTGAAAGCACAACTTGCATCCAACTTGATGTTTTGTGTTCTAAAGATCTTTTATTTTATGTCGGCTTTGCTGACGTTTATTACTGCATCAGGTCACAGCTGCTCCGATCCATCGGCTATCGATCATATAAATCATCTAAACAGTTTGATCGGTGCTCTCTCAGATCAGCGCTGCATTTACATGATGCATGCATTCAGAAATGAAACGTTTTCAATACTCATCTGTCTTCTCTCAGGACGATGCTTTCATTTTCTCTGAGAGCAGCACATTGTCCCGTCTGCAGTGCTCCATCGCTAAACAATGGAAAGGAAAAGGAAGCTTTGGGGCCCGTGTTAAATAACCATCTGGACCATGAATTCACCTGGAGACCGCCATGCTGTACCATTCAAACATATTTGCGACGGTTAACTGATTGACAATTATTAACAGTTAACATCCCGACGACACACTCTGAAAATGTAGAGCATCTTGTACCTGGACGTGCACTCGCAGGGCGCAGGCCTCCGTCGACACCATAAGGCCTCGCAATCTTGCAAAGGTTCTCTATTTGACACTGAGAGTATTAATTTAGCAGCAGAGCACTGTCTGCTATCAGGACATAAAGAAGTGATGTCTACTTGAGCAGAGAATGAAGTCACCCCCCTGTGTGTTGTTACCCAAGCTTCTCTGGCGTTGGTAGCCAGGCCGGCTGCGTGTGCATGAGAGTGCATGAGAGTGCATGTTTAGTGCATGTAAGTGCATGTGAGTCACTCCTGTCAGAAGCTGAGCACCCGGCCGGATTAACACTGTTGCTACCGGTGTTGTTAGCGCTGTTAGCATGGCTAACTGAGCCCCCTCTATGTTCCATGAGAGCTGTGTGAAGGCCACAAGCATTCAGATACAACATGTTCTGGGTTCTTCTTTGGCCCACGTGACACACTTCCTTCCACCAAGTTTCATGCAAATTGGAGCAGTTTTTCATTCCGCATCCTGCTGACAAACACACAAACAAACGCGGCCTCAGACATACTGTAACCTCTTTGGCGGAAGTAATAAGGAGCGGATGAAAAACAGCGCCAGATGGCTCAAACACTACAACATCAAAACTCCCTTTTGCAGTGACCCTGGTTGAACCTTTCGAGGGCGAGAGGACTGAAACACAGCAGCAGCATTAAGGCAGAATTCTTCCAAACGCATGAAGATGACACTTGAAACACTCTGAAAGTAGAGTTTGAGTAATGTGTGTTTGATGGGATCCAGCCAGTTATACATTCACAAAATGATCCACGCTAAATATTCCCAAGGTAATGTCTTAATCAGACACTTCACACAAGTCCAAAGTGATAGCAACGGGGAGACCTTGATTATCTGCGACCTCCCCCAACACACACACACACACACACACTTTGAATAGACCTTCATGTGAACATCATCATTAATTCATCAACCTGCCAGGCTGAGTTTTAACTTTAATACATTTGGAGATTGAACTATCTTCTCCGGCAAGATTCTGAGTGATTAATGATTGAGGAGAGGTGAGGGCATCATCTCGGCCCACAACGCTGTCTAGTCGAAGGGAAGGAGGCGTGTCCTGAATTCCAAACGGTCTCAACATTTTGTGCCGGTGTTTGTGCGAACATTAAAGTGCTCCGGTGTCGTCGCAGGGCGAAGTAGAGGTGAGAACAGCAGCGCCGCCCAGGCCGCTGCACAAAGTAGAGCGTCTCCGACGATGCCGCGGGATCAACTGTGTTACCCGCGGCTCTGCGGCGCTCATCCCGGGCTGTGTGACGGCTGCTTCTGTCTGAGCCGAGGAGAGCCATCTCTGACGGAGGGAGGCGAGGGAGAGAACCAAAGGTATCAAGCGAGAGCCTTTCGCGGATTATTCAGGGAGAACACAAGCCTGCGAGCCCTCTTATTTCTGGTTTCACCAGCACACGCAAGAACACGAGCCCGACACACACGCCATTACACCAACACGTACACACAGTTTCTGGCAGAAAGCACACGTCGCTTCTCACCCCGAACTTTGTGGACAAAAGATAAGACGGGGCCTTTTGAAGGTCGGCGTGTAGCAGGTGAGAGATGTTGGGGGCCCGGGTGATAACGGTGGGCTTGTCTTGGTGTGTGTGGGCGCGGCGCCCGGGCCTTTTATCTCAGGTGATGTGATCCCTTCATCCCGCTCGGCCCCCATGTTGCTAACTCTCCACCTGTGCTTTCATGTCCTCGTCTGCCTCGGCAGCTGTCAACAGGGAACTCGGGCCGCCGCGTTCACACGGGCTGTGAGTCACCTGGGAACATTCAAAGACGCCCAAGCTTTCGTTAAAGCGCGTTTTTTTCTTCCATTTATCATGTTTTCCCCAGCATACCTGAGGAGCTCGTCGGCCGGACACGTCAAAAAGCCGACGGAAGACCGGGCGAAGTCATCGAGAGACAAGCAGGAACTCGCACTGCTTTTTATTTTCGCAAGGAGCTCGACGTTGGAATCTTTAAAGTGCCAACGGGATAGATAGAGTTACAGTAATGTACAGGTCCAAACCAACACAAGGGGGATACAGTTCCCCCCGCAACACGCTGCCTGAGGTCTGTTGGAACTTGACGTTGCCTTGTCAGTCACTATTCACTTGAAGTCTTCACCTACGCGTGAACTTCACTTCTTTCTTGTGCAAGATCTCTTTCGAGTGTTGCGAGCCGGTGACCCGGTTGCTTCAGGTCGCACAATTCTCAGGCCCAGAGCAAAGAGAGAGCCGCCGAGGCGTCAGGAACATTTTAGGGTTGCATACTTTTGGCTTCTTTTTTTTTGTGAAGAACTTGGACAAGGCTTATTCTGTTGTGAAACTTTTCATGGCAGAGAAATGTTTGATATTTATGACTGCCATAAGTTTTAACAGAGAGTACATTCTCCAGGTCTGGTTTAGTAGTTTTCTTCTTCGAGGGACTATGAAAGGGATGCTCTGAAAGCAGAAAGGCCTATACATACTTATATCCCACCTGGACATAAACAATGGAGTTCATAAGTAATATAATGTTCCTCTCACTATTCAATACATTCGGGGATTTTGCTGCTGGAGGTTTTCTTGGTCTGGTTTGACCACTAGTGCACACTTCATGTGTGAAAGTGACACGCGTCATGAGTGCTAATGCTACTTATTTATTTAGCATGTCGCAGAAAAACAACTCAATGGTTTAATGATGACAGATAAACAGGAAGTAAAGACGCTGTTCATCACCACGGTTGTGTCTGAAATTACTCTACTTTATTTACGAGTCATGTCAACTAAAAAGTGACGTGCTTCCAATCCTGCATTGGATTAAAAAAGTTAAACAATATCCCAAATAATGTGTGATTCTTCACAACAATGATTTAGATGTATGAACTCACAAATCTCAGGTTTTATAATATTAATGTCTTGAAAAGCAACTGACTTGAAATAATGTTGAAAAAGAAAGGGATATTTAATGCACTCTTATAACATAATTTCCACTTTCCCAAACTTCAGCAAACTGTGGATGCTTTTCCTCTTCTTCACATTAAACCAAACATCCTGCCATCCACTCCTCTGTGCTGCGTCTGAATGATGCCGTGAGCAGATGGCTGTCTCTAATTACTTGAATGGAGGATGCTCAATGTTGGAGAAAAATATCCCGGCATTTAGGAATAATGACAAACTTGTAACTTGCGGGACAGTCCCATGAGTTCTAGAGAAGTGCAGGGAAGAGTACCAAAACCTAGAAATGAGTCAGCATCGACGCACTTTCGCTCCCTCGTCTTTTAAAGTCAACGCTCTTTAGTTGTTTTCATTTGTATTCGGTTGGACCCGTGAAAGAAGGTCTCTGGTTTTGTGAGTTTTTGCCTTTTATTTCTACGAACAACTTTGTGTCTTCAGGTCTGAAAAGTGAAGCTAACGCTGAAGTCCCTTAAAGCTGCATTCTGTCTGAAGGCCACCAGGGGGCGACGAGCTGGTTTAAGAGCCAAACGTTGGCGACGGCATTCACACTTTAAGAAACGCAAAAGTGTTCTTCCTCTGTGGAGATTGTCTTGCTGAATAACACGTGCACGCATCACAAACTTGTGTTTTCCACAGAGCACATTGTGTTATCCAAATAAACATCCAAAATCTAATAAAAAAATCCAATTGCTTTTGTCAAGGGCGCCAGAGGAATGCTAACGTCCGGTCTGGCTGACAAAAAACAGTTGTTCCTCCATTTGGTGACCTTTGGTTGTCCTTGTGGCAGTCGAGAATAGCTTGACTATAGCTGCGTTAGTGATAATGCGTCCTCATTGTAGTGAGGAGAGACCACTCAGTGCCATCTAGGGTAACTCCAACATAGGAGTGTATCTCCAGGGTGCAGCAGCTTCAGTCACTGTGCCAGCCAAGCAATCCTCTTGACACCTAATTAAGACACTATTTCATGTCTCCGCCACATATAGTCCGACGCAGTGCTTTTCTAATGGCCCCGACTGCCACAGGGTTTATTATCTTCTGAGTGGTAATTAGCTGTTCAGTGTACTTGAATCCTTCTCCAGATGCAGTCAGGGTATACGAGGAAGGAAACGACTCCATTTGTCGCAACAGGAGATCCGACTCCAACAACGCATTGTGTTGCCGTTTCACCTGCGATGCAAAGAAGACACTTGTGTTTGAAGCAACAAGCTTTACGCTTTTCATCTGGTTTCATGTTCTCTTATTGGTGACCTTTCAGAGACATTTCCAAGATACAAAAAAAAAACATGATAATGAGCTGCAGATAATAAACTGAAAACTGTAAAAACTGAGAGCGACGCATAAAGCGTCTGCAATGTGCTAACTCTTTCTGTCACTTTATTTTACGTCTCGCTACTAAGAGTTCTGTTTTTACCGCAGTCAGGAGACACCAGGAAGTGGTGGCAGTGGCGCGTGGCAGCCCTCTCCTGTCTCCTAAACAACAGCAGTGATTAAAGAGCAAGCTCCCCTGCTTAATAGGAGACTAATCCAGCTGCCCTTTTGGGCTGTCAGTCCAAACAGATGAGCTGGCGGGTCAGGAGATTCATCAAAGCAGGACCTCTGCTCACTGCCGTCCTGCTGGTTCCTCTAAACGCCTCCGTGAGGAGTTATCCCACCAAAACCATTTAACATTCACGCTTTCCCCAACGATATCTTCATACTTACAATAGATCAATCGACTACGTGCGACGCGAACCGTATTAGAAATTTGAGTTCTCGACAATTCTCGACATTAAAAAAGTTCATATTTCTATTTCGCGAAACCTTTTCTTTGTCATATTTTAGTAAACTTTTGTGTTCAGACTCCCTTCATTTGTTGAAACCAAGCTTTTATTTTGAAATATGTTCTGCAAAGTGTAATGCGGTGACGTGCACGGCTCCATTCCACCGACGTCATCTCTCTGGTTGTTGATGGTTATTTAGAAATGAGCAAGCGCTTCTTAACGTTCGTCCTTCTAAAGTAAATATGAATTAGATTTGTGATGACGTGAAATGGATCATTCTGGCCATTATGAAGGGAAACTCTGCGTAGAAAGAAGGACTGGCAGCTCTCATTATCTCTCCTGTGTGAAGTTATAATGGAGAGAAGTCGAGCTGAGCAGAGAAGGAAGTCAGTCTCACTTTTAATGCAATTTTTCAATGAACAAAAAGTCTGAAATGTCAGACGTGGATAACTCCAAATCTGGACGAATGGAAGTGAAACCAACTGCACAAATAAATAGCCCTGGAGATCAGTCATAATATGTGTTAATCTTGATTTCGGTGGTCTGATCTGTTCATGTGATGTACTTTTCTTTTGGCTGTGTTTGACACTACTCTCCGCTCTGGGCTTGTAAGCTCTTAGTAATATACTCAGCACGCGTAAATCACCAGTGACGCTAAAAGCACCAATTACTCGCCCGGGAAATTGACAGACAATGGCAATTGGTTGAAAAAGGCAACTTAAGTATGGTTTGATTGTCACGGGGATAATGTTTCACTTCTGTTGTCGCAGTGTGGTGAGTGACCTCTCGACCCCTAAAGCCCTCTCCTAAATCAGTCGCTGTGATGTGGATCACATTCCTGGCTGTTTACATTATCCCCGTATGCCAGACGAGCCACCGGCCGTTCACACCTGTCCCATCACGTCCTCGGGAGGGAAGCTCTGGTACATTTTGGGAACAGAAAGGCCTTTGTGTGTGTGTAGGAGGGAGCTTAATGCACAGACATCCACACAAATCCATAATTGCCCACATGCCAGGACTCACAGGCAGCTGAGAGATGGCCCACACAAATTCACGCAGAAACACACATATTCGCACACGCACTCATCGGGCTGTCAGAGCGTCAGAGGAGTGAGTTATGGAGCGGCTGGATGTGTCCCAACACGGAGGAGAAGATTCCACTGCTGCGAGGACGTGATAAATGAGAAAGGAGTGAGGAGTGGAAGCGCCTCGCTCCCGCCAGAGATGTGCCGTCACCTCAGCGCCGTCCTTCATGCGTATGCAGCTACAGAAGCTTAAAGAAACCTGGGTACTTCTAAGCTGCTGTGACTGGACTCTCTCACGTCTGAGAGGCAGACACAATGCGACCATAGCATGATGCTCTCCTGAGTGTTCTTGTAAACAGACAGAAGATAGACACCAACACACTTTGTGTGTCTCCTTGAGGCCTAACAGCCTTATTTGAGGTTGTCTGTCTCACACACGTCTGTCGGAACAGATGCTCTTCTGTTTTATTTCCGACGCAGCTGTCTTCACAGGCCGATGTCTCGTGTTCCACTCGTGCTGAACGCGTGGAACACCAAACCCAAAGCCTACCTTTACCATTCAAGTCTAGTTTCTACCATCTTCTGTGTGTGACATCAGTGCTCTGAGGCTGCCAAACTGCAGGGGATCTCCTCTGAAGGCAGACTGTGTGGACTCGTGTGCTGAACACGCTAAACACACGTTCTCCCTCATAACGGATTTGGAAAGCCAAGATATATATATATATATATATATATATATATATATATATATATATATATATATATATATATATATATATATATATATACCTAGGCATTTAATTAGTGCCGTATAGTCCACATCACGACCGGACTTGGAGGAAAAAGTGTCCCTGGAGTTACTGTCTCAGACCGACACACTCAATACATGGCGCGTTTATACAGTCCACCATGTGTGTGAACACACTATATTTTTGTCATTCTGTTAAGGTCTTCAGAGAAGGCCGAGAAGGCCCTGATGGCCCGCCACTGATACCCACTTTACCCCACCAATGGCGGGATAACGTGAAACCAAAGCTCCACAGCGCTCCTAGTGGTCAGAAACTCCACGATGAGCCGTGAAAGACCCTCTAAAACTATTGTGAAATGCTAAATCTTTGTTCAAAATCTGTATCAGAGTATTTCCCCATCAGTTCCCTGTCTTTTCTCTTTTGTAAAACCGTTTCAAATGTTTGAGGACTCATCCTGCGCTCAGAGGCGTTTTCAAAAGAAGAATCCAATCAAAGACTTTGGTCAACTCGCTCGCCACAGCGGTCGTAAAAAACCCGCACGCTGATGTCTGTTGATCCTAAGCGCTAACAGAGCAATATGGAGGGAGACAGGACGAGATGTGTGTTGAAATATCAGTGGGCAGAAAGCTTTCATTTCGAAAACAATGTGGCCGATGAGGTCTTGTTTCATTCAAGGGAAACTTTGCAGATTGTCAACGGGCGCCGTTTGGCTGCCGATGAAAGCCGGCCGGATGAAGTGAAGCAACCCGGGGAGCCCGGCCAGCAGGGTGGAGCTCAGACCAGCTCAGCTCCCCGAGGGAGGCCGTTCATCTCTGTACGGCCGTGTGGCGGAGGCTCAGAGACGTTGACAATAAAGTAACTTTGAGGAAAGAGAGTTGCTGCATAATTTAACAAAGCCTGTCTCGTTCAGTCATTGGAAATGCTGAATATCTCCATTCCAGCTTGAATACCGTGCACCACGGGGGTCCCTGAGATAAATCTAAAGGAATCAAATGGTTTTAATAAAGTAATAAAGAAATAAGTATTACTTCCATGACGATCTGACTTCATCTCACTGGGACTGTAAACACTCTGACTAAATACAATCAATCAAAAGTAGTATTCAATTATTATTTATTGAGTCACAAACTTCATGAACTGTTTATACAAGAGGGATCCCGCTGCCTTTGAGTCCCTTCATGGAGAAAAAGAGCTTTCAGTAGTGACTTCAGATGGTTAGAGGGGACTTTGTCTTTTTCAGAAATATTTTTTGACAAATATCAATTTCTTTGTCGTGTTTGTCCTTGAAAAATGAAAATAAAACAGTAATCTCAGAAATCTGCTTCGCTAGGATTGTGTAGATGTAGTTACATCAAATTTGATTGACAGTGAGCTAACAACCCACCTATTAGCGATCAATTATGACATGTAGCCCCGCCCACTTAACACCAGTGGGAAGAGTTCAGGGAAAATTAAATTTAAAATGTATCATTATCCAAATTTGTTCTGTCCTGAGTAACAACGCATCACTGTGTGTCTATTGTTCTTCTCACCCGACCAGGAGGAGAACACGCCCTTACAACGAGGAACCGTTCTCCTTTGTTTCCACGTTAACGGCACATGTAGTGTCGAGGTTATTCTCCACCCTGAATAGCCTCGTTAGGGTTGATACAGGCAAAGTCTTCACAGGCCTTATTTTTCTTACAGGAAGTACATCAAACCGCTCGCTTTCAACACGGCAGGAGCTGCTGTTGTTGTTCTCTCACATCCTTCAGTCCTATCTCATCTGATCCTTTGAAGAAATGCTGATATTCACTTTACTTTTTCTCTGACGACAGTTTCCTGTTCAGCAGACTCTTCTACCTGTTAGTGAAAACTATTCTCCTGCCCTGAATGTTTGCATCCATACAGTTTGTGTGAGCAGAGTACTTCTTCCTCTCTTTGTACATTTGGTCCTGCTGGCTCTACGACGGCTGCTCGGTGCTTTTATGTGTTCAGAACAAACTGTTGTGTTTCCTCGCAGGTGCTTTGAAGAACCATCAATGTTTAACTAGCTAGCCAGTGATCTGTCTGCGGTGTCACTCTTTGTTAGAGAACTATGAGAATAAGGAGGATTTTTAACCCATGTTCATTATCCCGACATGATACCTTAACTTTCCATTAACGACCATCAACAGGTCAGAGCACCAACGCCTGTTAAACCAATGACCTTCCTATCCACCTCAGCTGCACTTTGGTTAAGGTAAAGTTAGCGTGCTAACTGCTAACATACACAACTAAAGTGGCTAACACAGAATTAACTGTATACTCCTCCATCTCCGCTGTGTTTGGTTGTGCCGATCAGCATTTTAGCTAACGTTACACACTGACATAGTTTAAAGTCAACATGAACAATAATATACAACTTTTTCTCCATTTGCAATATTATTTGCTGCCAGTTTTCTTTATTCAATCCATACAAACAGCTGTGGTTGAGAGCTGTACTCCAGCTGTAGGTCTGAAAAGGTTCTGCAGTCTGATACTCTCAAGACATTTATTACATTTAAATAATTCTCTTGTTTCTTTGCTTTCCTTTCCAGTATGCTAAAGAGTCCCAAAGAGGCGCTGACATGACTCTAAACATGAGTGAGCTCAGCTCGCTTGTTGGTGCTCGCGTTGCTGCTGTGAAAGTAGAGCCCTGGTGAGGCAAAGCTAATGTGCTAATCTGTGGGCTACAAGGCCATGTACACAAGCCATTAATGCAAATCAACAGAGAGACTTCCTTGATTAACAGGTCAAAGCCCCACGTGGGTCCTGATGATGCAGGATGACAAGCGGCAGACTGTCCAATCAAGAAGCTTCCTGTCGGTCCGTACACCTCCATGTCCGCTCCTCTTGGTTCGTTTGTAGAAACCGGACCAAACGAACCCAACTACAGGTGTGGAATGAAGCTGGAACGGCTCCAGAGTGCTGTTTTCTATCTGACAAATGTGGAAATTGATGATAAGATGAATTCCTTCAGAAATTGCAAAGTCCCATCATGAGCTCAGCCCCCCTGCCTTCACACTAGTTTCTCATGAAGCCTTCAACTTCAAAGTAAGTTTTAAAATCAATGTCTGACACTCTGAAAAAAACTGCTTTCATGAACTGGGTTCAGTGATAGAGTGAAATATTAATAGGTTCAAGAGTAGAAAAGGTTTTGGACATACAAATCAGAAAATGACTCGGCTTCACCGACTATCTCCTACACATGTTCGCCCACTGGCACATACGTGCATCCTCTTGACATGAAATACATGCTTTATATCACAGCCTTGGCTCTCTGTTATCTTGTTCCTCCTTCCTCTCTGTCGCTCTCTACTACTCACACTTCACAGCAATCCATTAAACCACACACTCATCGCTGCCCACACACACACACACACACACACCTCCCAGCAGCATCACCGGCAATCCATTCCTCATCGTCCCCACTCAACACCGGGATATTGGACTAATGGGTCTGAAAGCACGCCCACTGCTATTGCAGGAATCACCGGGCGTAGTGGAATAAAGGATGATCGCAGTGTCAGGAGGAAGAAACAGGAAAAGACGAGGAGGGAGAAGCAGATGGTGCGAGGAGGAGAAGACTGATGGAGCTGACACGCTGAGAGACACAGAGATGACAGGGCCAGACTGACAGGAAGCTGGAGCAGGACGAGAACGTGGAAAGTGCACCTCACTGTAGTCACACAGCGCTGCGCTGGCTGTCAGCACCCCTGGTGTACAATCTAAACATCAGGATCCTTTGATTGTGACATTTTTGGGGTTTCTTTTGTGCTTTTTTTTTTTGGCAGAGCTCAAAGTAAGTGCTGTCGGACGAAATGAAAGCAGCGAGATGAGCTCGAGGAGGAGGGGGGGAGGGGGAGAAAAAAAAACACGCTGTCTCGCCGGTCGCACAGAAAAGAAAACACTTGTCTGGTCAGACTCAGAAAATGTGTCTCTGGAAGCTCCAGTGATTTAGCTCCGTCTGCCCTCGTGCCGTCATAACCGGCTTCCACGCTGAAATATCACCTGCGAGCCGGCAGCAGCTTCTCTCCGCCTCACTTCTATTTTCCGAGACTTAGATGAGTTTATAGATTTTTGTCCGCTGGAAATGAATCCTCCGTGCACACACGGACAAATGCATTGTGGGAGGCCGTTATTGGATTATTGGAAAATTATATTTCTGCAAACACACTTATTACCCAATAAATTAGCGCGGCTACAATTTCCTTTTGTCTGTGATGGTCCTGATTTAATACATAGTAATTATCTCCAGGCATGTGTAATAAAAACATGAAGAACAAATGTGCCGGTGGGTTCGCGGATGGATACTTGAGCCTGGGAAGTGAAATTATAGAAACATGTTTTTAATGACGTTTTCAGAGAAAGGGGAGGGTATTTAAATCACAAAGCTCTGTCCATGCTGATGAAGAATATTCCTCCACTGGTGTATAACAGAAATAGATTTGTTTATTTGGTGAACCTGCGAGCGTGACATTCCCCCCCCCCATCTTCTTGCTGTTTTTGAACGTGTCAGCGCTAACTTATAATTTGAATGTAAATTGTGTGGTTGTGTCACCCGGTTCCATTCATTAAAGCTTATTCCAGTTAAATCCCTTCGGAGAAAAAAGAAACCAACAGGATTCCAGCTAATGCAAACAGAAAACATCTGCAGCTGCTTGTGATCTTTTTTAACTACGGCAAAGAAGAAAAAAAGCAGAAGAAGAAAAAGAGAGGGACAAAAAGCACAACGCACTTTAATGCCTTAAATCTTCCAACAGACTCGCAAACAAATGCCCAGTTTACAGATGAATTATTCATGTTTGACGGGCTTGATTAGCACAAGAGGCGAACGCAGCACTCTTTAAAACTCCTTTTCCAGCAGCAAAGTTCCCAGATAAGGTTCAGCTCCCGCCCTAATCAGCTAACGTTAGATCCTTTTAATTAGCCGGGCCTTTGCGTTTGACTTGTATCACTTCCAAGCGGTGTGTGTGTGTGTGTGTATTTACCATTCCTGCACAGTAATGAACATATCAGCGTTTTGCAATTAAGCAGAGCGCTTCACAGATGGGAGTAATGAATTAACTCCATCGAATTAAAATGTAGGCTGCACTCGGAGTAAAGAGACGGAAACTGAGGTGTTGAAGGTTTGTTGGTTTGTTTCTGCATGTGTGTGTGTGTGTGTGTGTGTTGGGGAGGCTCATATGAGAGTGTGCATGTCTCTGTATAATTGGATTCTCGTTGTCTTTGAGAACAACGTGAGTCATTTTTCACTAATGCGTCACTAATGTTTTCTAGTTTGATGCTGACGCGTCGGGGTAGATATATGTTTCACCGTTGTCGTCGTAGCGGTTCATTCAGTGTGAAGCCCGGGGAGACACGCGGCATAATAGACTGAAAGGTTAGCTGGTGGAGCCGCCAGAGGCATGTTCCACTCCAGTCTCTACCTTAAATTGCTGGTATTCATCAACGTAAGTGATGAGTCTGCGTGATGAATGGTCCCTCATTAATATCATTACGCCGTGAGGCTGCGGCTCAACCTACGACGTGCGTGCGTACCCACTCGCCTGTGCATCATTTGGTCACGTGTTCTCTCGGTTTTCCTGGTTCCCTTGAACACATCCCTCTGTCTTTATCTGTGCTCCTTTCTTTCTCTGCCTGTGTTTGTAGATCCGTTTATTGTACAACTGAGGAGAGGAAGGATGTCACACACGGAGACGTTACCGAGCCCATGTCAAAACTGTTAATAATCATTAGGTTATTTCAAAAGATCTCAGCTGATGTTAACTTATATTTAGTAGTTAATTCAATAAGCTAAAGTTCAAACTACTCTTCCTTCATTTTGAACATCGAACCTGTGATAAAATTGGCAGGATAGCTAGTAGCGCTAGCTGTTAGCGGCGGGTGGGCAGCTCAGTCCTGCCTGCTCAAAAACTGAGCTAGCATTGAGTTACATTAAGATAAAAGGTCAAACTAGAACGTTATCGTGATGTGTTCAGAAGTAACTCTGTGACGAACTTGAATAAATATAGTGGTAATACATTTACAGCATTATGAAAGGAAAGGTAACCTGTTTAGCTTCCTGCGCTAAGTGTTTTATTTTGATTCTTTTGTCTTTAGCGTGTTATCAAACTGTGTGTAAAGAATGGTAGCATGTTCCTGGTGTTGGTATTGACTAATAAAGTTCTAGTATCCCGACATCCCTTTGGGTTTGAGTGACGTGTAACAGGATATTAGTTAGGAGGTACTTGGCTGAAAACATGTTTCACAGCGGGAACTTCATTGAAAAAAGCTCGAGACCCACGGGAGTATGAAACCAATGGTGACCCAGCAGTGGAGCACATCTGGAACAGGATGTGGAAGCTATTAAAAACCAGGTGACTGTGTTGGGTTCCCTCTCCATCCTTAAAGAAGACACACTAAATACAAACACAGTTGTCAATATTGAGTCTTTGCACCTTGGGTCTAAAACCTGGTTGTTAAAACGGCGAAAAGTCAATTTGTCGGCAACATTCGGCCACAGGAAGACGAGCCTCCCTCTCAGTCCACCCAGATAGAGACTTGCATTCTGCCTTTAGCCCCTCTGACCCCTCACACTCAAACACACCTAATATACCTATCACAGTAGATTTATTCCCTCCAGATATACAACCCGTGGACCTCTCCACCTTCAGCCTCCTGCTGGAGAGCTCCAAGCAGATGTTCTTGAACCCTCACAGGTTGATGCCTTATAATTATGGATATAAACAGATTGTGCACATGGTTTAACCTGCCATGGGTGATGAATGGCAGCCCGCTCCTGCGGCATGAACTGCTGGTGCCAGAAAAGAGTCCTCTTGGCCACGCGGGGTCAACTGCATGAGGAGGATTTAATGAGGGGGGGCATCCAAACAGCCTGGGTGTCCATCTGTCCGCGCGCTCTGCTTCTACATGTCACACATTTGTGAAGCTGGTAGCGTCGCTGCAGCAGTGGGTCTGCTCCGTGAGGTGTAGAAAAGCATCACCGAACAGCTCACTTTACCTGAGTTAGTCAAGGTAAAAAAAAAAAGAAAGAAAGAAGAGGCTTGGGAGACTAAAACAAGAAGACAGAAGCCTTTCGTAGCAGGGTTTCTCAGCTGGTTGTGTTCCCTGGACTTGATCGTTCTTCGCACAATGATACAAATAGTCTGTTTGCAGGTTCAATGATCATCATGTAAGCTTCTGTTCATACGGACAAAAACAACTTGGGAGGGAAGGAGACTCATGTAACGGAGCTGAATGTGAGCAGAAAAAGAACAAAGAAGCAGGTTTATAAGTTGAGACAAACCCAAAACCACAGTCACTATAATAAACATCCTCAGGGTGATGTGAGAAAGCTATAAATGGAAGCTTTTACAAGTCTTCTCAGACTTTTGACTGAATCATTATTTCAATAAACTACATTTTGACCTCACCTGGAAAAACTTTGTTGTTTTTGGGGGTGTAGTCTCCTAACTGAACAGTTCCCACACTGTCAGTTAAACCGCACTACTGGGAGGTCGCGAGAACAAGCTGCGACGATAAGCAACGCACAAACCATCATCCATCGTCCATCACCAGCTTCCGGGAAAGCTGTTCACCCGTCCAGCAGAGTGAGCAGCCACAGCGTGGGTTGCATCGTGGCGGACTCGTGCTGCCACCTTCCCAGTAAGTTTCCTCACGTCAGTTGAGCTTGTCAGCTGCGTGTCTGTCAGGCCTAACGGCAGCACACGACAAAGGCCCGGTGTAACTTCAGCGAGTGTTTGTGTGATGATGTCAGAGCTGTGAACATACCAGTGCAGTGTGTGTAGTAGTCAGTGAATAAATGAGGCAACTCCTCCAGACCCAAACAAAGTTCCTCTGCAAGTTTTGCTTGCAAAGGCTTGGGAAGGAGTTCACCCCGACGTTAGCGAAGAAGTCTTAAGGGCACCTTTACAGTGGATCAGCTGTTCTTCTTGTATTTCTAATGAACTATGTATGTCTTGAACTCAACATGTGTTGGTTAACATGTGATTAACATCCCTATCCACCGTGCGTTGTTGCTACAGAAGCTGCAGAGAAAAAGCCCTACAGCGGGACATCTCTCCAACTTGCTCATAGTTTAACAACATGTCTCTCTGCAATGAGGGCCCAACATTACACACACTCATATACAGCTTTAAGGAATGAGACACTCAACATGTTGAATGATTTATTGGAATGTCTTAATGACTGGTTCTGGTACATGTTGTGGCCTCAGGTAGAATAGTTTGAAGGGAAGCCTGTGAAGACAAACACATGATTAGTTTGGCTATCTTTGCTCAAATGGTTTAGAGAGTATAAACTGTTTCTTTGTGCAGACGTATAAGATGTAATGTGTTGAAGTCACTTCTCTCTGTTGCGTCTCCTCTCCAGGGTGTTCAGCCTAAAAGAGTCCCCGGGGTCCCTGAGCATCAATGTATGGTTCTGGGAGATACCATCATTAGTAAAGTAGAATTCCTTGTTTCGGCTTCATGTGATCTTTATGTTGACGTGTAACACCAATAGAGATGTAGATGATTAGCATGAGGGGATAGAAAAGTATTTCTTGTAGTAATTGTGTTGTCAGGGGACAGGTGGAGTTACCTTTGGTGGCATTGAGGTCCGTGTCTGTGGCAGGCCATACAAGGCTGCCTCATTCAATACAGCAAGATTGCTGTTGGGAAGACATCCTGCCTTCGGGCCACCATGACGGTCATGTTGGTAATAATTGTTGGTGAAATAAACACCAAGCGTAGTAAAGTCAAGCATCCTGCATCCAAAATCAAGCTGCCACAATGCTATCCAAACACTCTCCTTCTCTCTAATGGTTTAGCCTTTTAGCAACAGTACTCTCTGATAGTTTAGTCTTTTAGCAACATTACTCTCTGATAGTTTAGCCTTTTAGCAACATTACTCTCTGATAGTTTAATCTTTCAGCAACAGTACTCTCTGATAGTTTAGCCTTTTAGCAACATTACTCTCTGATAGTTTAGCCTTTTAGCAACATTACTCTCTGATAGTTTAATCTTTTAGCAACAGTACTCTCTGATAGTTTAGTCTTTTAGCAACAGTACTCTCTGATAGTTTAGTCTTTTAGCAACAGTACTCTCTGATAGTTTAGTCTTTTAGCAACAGTACTCTCTGATAGTTTAGTCTTTCAGCAACATTACTCTCTGATAGTTTAGTCTTTTAGCAACAGTACTCTCTGATAGTTTAGTCTTTTAGCAACAGTACTCTCTGATAGTTTAGTCTTTTAGCAACAGTACTCTCTGATAGTTTAGTCTTTTAGCAACAGTACTCTCTGATAGTTTCGCTTTCTGAATAAGCTCAACTCACTGCAGTGGAGCAGCAGCCGTGACATCTGAGGAGGCTTCGAGAAGGCTAAGCTAAATGTTTGTTGTAACATTTCTCTCCATCTCTCTAATAGTTTAGTCTATGAGAAACATTTCTCTCCATCTGATCATTTAGCCGACTTCGTGGCTCACCGCTGCAGTGCAGCAGCCGTGATAGCTTAGGGGGCTAACAGAAGGCTAAACTGTTAGCAAAGTTTCTCTCCATCTCTGGAACACTTTGTCGATAATGTAGCCCGCTATAGGGCTGACAATCACAGTTTATCTTCTCAAAAGTATGCAATATCAATTCTGGTTCCCAACCGCACAGCTTGACATGTTTGGATGTGGAACTTGTGACGTAATCGTGAGGTCGGGTGTAAAACGGTCTGTGGAATTGTCTGTTTTTCTCTCAGAAACCACTGGGCAACTGCAAATGCTTTGAAAGCCATTGCACAAATCATTAGATATAACTGCACATGTGTTTTGGTATTGAGGCTTCTTTTTTTTGCTGAACATTGGAGGTGGCTACAGTAAATGTAAAACCACTCACAGCACAAAAACCGATATGGAGCACTCAGGTGAACCTCTCCTCACAAAGAATGACAATTAGGCAGGAAGGAAACATTGTGATATCAGACATGATCAATATGTCTGGTAATGTGGATTGTCAGGAGGTATTATGATGAATGGAGGTGTAATGGAAGTAATGCTGTTAGTAATAATGGCTGAAAATATTATTGCCAGTCTGAGCGTGCCGTCTTTTGTTGGAGCTGTGGGAGCTGCTACGACATGGGCGAGCAAAGCTCCAGGAATGAAAAATGCAGAAAGCAGTAATACACAACAACAAGAAAAAAAAAATCTGCAGCTTCCCTGAAAACAAAAATGGAAGTTGTTCATGATTTGAGGGCTGCTGCGGTTTGTCCCACAATCCTCTGGCTGTAATCTCCACTGGCAGCGTCCTGAAAACATTCAGTTAGCCTCCAACAGCCAACAGCATTGTCTGGTCTTTATCAGCGGTCTGAGGACGGCTGCTGTACTCGGACCAATTCTCTCCTCCTCATCTTATATTCAGCCCGAGGTTGTATGACATTCCTCGGGGGTATGTGCCTGACATTTGGAGGTAGACTCTCATAGAAAGAGTAATAATGTCACAGGGGCTGTGGGTGTATTTCGGTCTGAAAAACACAGAGAATAGCAGACAGACAGACATTGTCTAATGCGGAGAATGATTTAATCTACAGAGACAGAGATAGAAATAACCTCAGAGAATATTGAGTTTTCGGTTTTCTTTAACCACAAACGACAGTCCGCATATTACAGTGAAGAAATCATCTGAGGAATGTGCACAGAAGTCATTATGAACAGAGCGCCTGCTGCTGTCGCGCCTGAGAAGAAATCCAGAAACTCTTAGAAGCCCACGGAAGTCTTACAAATACTTATACTATACTGCATGCTCGTAGTACAAATATAAATCATCTCATGGCTTGTTCTGACACCAACGCATCTTAAAATGTGAGATACGAGAAAGGTAGTGCCACGAAACACCGTAAATAACACACTTTTATTAGTATTTCTTCTTAAGCCCAAGAAAAAGCCCAAGAAAAATGTTTATGTTCATTTACAAACCGCGATCAACAAGAAATAATCCATAACCAATGTAATGATGTTACCTAGAATAAGCAGCAGAGCGTGGGCTACACAAGTATGTAAGCCGTTTGTACATGCTCCAAACACCAACTAAATTATTACCAAATATCAATATTAATATCTGGCAAAAAAGTCCGAGCGCTCGGCAGCTTTGTGGCTCGTGTTGTTGTGAGCTTCATGCGAGAGACAAATGAAATATGACTGTATTTTAATAAGCCGTTCCTGTGAGGAGAGCTGAGGTGCGTCAGCGTGTCTGTGCTACAGGACGACGTCGGGATCCAGCGGTTTGAACTTTACAGGAGTCCAAAAATAACCAGATATAAACTGTGGGTCCAGGGATTTAGATTGCATTAACAAGAAGGATGCAGTCAACAAATGGAGTTGAAAAGAAGATTAAAGGAGGCCATGAAGCGCTGCACAGTCCTGCTCTGAGCTGCTGTCTGTCGACCGCCATTCAAACAAGAATATATTATTAGAATATAAGCAATAAAATGTGACTCACCATCTCTCCTGAATCTGTCCAAGCATCTCCTGTGATCCAGCAAACACATATTCCACCTAATGCTGCGTTTCACACCTTTTTAGACAGCGTTTACACTTATTTTATGTGGTTAATTCACGTCATTCGCTGTCATCGCCATCGTCAATCGCTTACACTAGCGTTCAAAAGTTTGGTGTCACTTATGAATGTCCTTATTTTTCAAAGAAAAGTACTGTTTTTATAATATTATCCGTAGTCGCACACAGCTCCGACTCCTCCAGGACGAGCGCCTGAGTGAAGCCGCTCCTTCAGGCGGACCGGCAGCCATGTTGGATTCTGCTACAGCAGGACGTTAGTTGTTGTTAGTTGTTAGTGTTTTAGTGTTTTAGCGTGATCCTCCGTCATAGACACAAAGAATAAGCAGAGAGTGACTGAGAGTCTCTTCACAAACACTTTGCACAGTACTTTTTACTTTTCTTCCCAAAAAAATGCCAGAAGAAACAAAGTGATTTAATGTGCGTTTCCATCCACTACTGTTCTGCTAAAATAAAAGAATTGAGCAAAGTGCGATAATAAAACATTCCAGTATAAAGTCAGGGAACATTACAGTCTCCTCATAACTCCCGTTTCCATTTCCTTTGTCACATTTAGCTTTGATTGATGCAGCAGCTCAAGTTATTTGGTGACATGTGCACAACTATCCAAGTGAAGCAGTCACTGCCAATAAAAGTCTCAGCCTCCTTCTAACAGTGCTCAAACTGAACTCAGAATAAAATACATTACACACGTTAAAAACTAAAAGTGTGATGAGAACGCAGCTTTAACACATGAAGCATAGACTTCTATACAACCAGAGGAGTCGCCCCTGGTGGTCAGGAGAGAGAATGCAGCTTTAACACATGAAGCATAGACTTCTATACAACCAGAGGAGTCACCCTGGTGGTCAGGAGAGAGAATGCAGCTTTAACACATAAAGCATAGACTTCTATACGACCAGAGGAGTCGCCCCCTGGTGGTCAGGAGAGAGAATGCAGCTTTAACACGGGAAGCATAGACTTCTATACAACCAGAAGAGTCGCCCCCTGGTGGTCAGGAGAGAGAATGCAGCTTTAACACATGAAGCATAGACTTCTATACAACCAGAGGAGTCGCCCCTGGTGGTCAGGAGAGAGAATGCAGCTTTAACACGGGAAGCATAGACTTCTATACAACCAGAGGAGTCGCCCCCTGGTGGTCAGGAGAGAGAATGCAGCTTTAACACATGAAGCATAGACTTCTATACAGCCAGAGGAGTCGCCCCCTGGTGGTCAGGAGAGAGAAAGATGGCAACCATCTGGTTCTTTTCAGAAACTGATGGTTGTTTAGAGAGTTTAGACGGACGGTTTAATTCTTTTTGACTGCATTATCGCTGGAAGCCATTACAACTGTTCCGTCTTCAGGTGTCATCCACCAGCACGGAGCAGAATATATGATAAATCCTAATATGAGGTGATTGGCCACCACAGAAAATCCTAATCCTAAACAGTGATGGCCGTCAATTTTAGTGTTGAAAATAGAGAAGAAGTCCTAATTGTGGGAAACAGACAAAGAACTCAAACCAAGTAGAATTGCACATGAGACTCAAAGTTGTAAAGGCGCACCACGATCCCTCACTGCTGGAACCATAGGAACAGGCAACACGAGCAACACGAGCAACACGAGCAACACGAGCAACACGAGCAACACGAGCAACACGAGCAACACTCAATACCTTCACGCTCCATCGGACCAGATGTATTTCTCACCGCTGCATTCTCCCTCATAAGTATCAGCAAGGCTGTTGCAAAGCCGTGCAGTACAGTAGGAGTGTGTGCAGCGTCTGGCTGCCTGCGTGGGTGTTCCTGTGCGCATACTGTACAGGTACTGTGCACGGCTGTTTGTGCAGCCTCGTGTGCACAAAGTGTGACGGATAAAAATGTGCACATGTTGCTGTCAGTGCAGATTGATGGATGGGGTGGAACATCGTTTATTGACACAACACCTTCATGTTTCACAACGCCATCAGTCATACAGAATGCCCATCTGCTGCTGGAGGCATGACCGGTAATTCATCCACACACACACACACACACACACACACACACACACACACACACACACACAGAGCTGCTGCATGTTTTCATACATTTCCTCCCAGTAGTCATGACCTTCAACCGGCGGCCCATTCACACTGAGAAGAGGTAGCCTCTCACAATAGAGCCCTCTGGGCTGAAAAGAATCCTCAAAGGTATTTCAAAAGGACACTTACGTTAACACCGCCGTATCAGTCTGGCAAGACCTTAAAATGCCAAGATGATGTCCTGACAAAAGGAATCATTTCATGACCACTGAGTGAAGCCGTTGCTTCTCTTGTGGCCTTTCCGGGCTTGTTTTCCTTCAGAGCCGCGCGAATCAACATTTTTTGTATCAGCCGTGGTCGCTGTGTGTTGTGACAAAGAGTCACTGCACGCGACAGTTCAGGAGGAATGGACTGCGGCCGCTGGATCGCGCATCATTTGCTACTGCAGAGCACACACACACACACACATAAACACACACGCGTAGGGGGAATAAAACACTGTTGTTTGAGTTTAATAAGTACCTGCAGCGATCCCACGGCAGCAGATGCGATGAGAGGGTCTTCCCGATGAGAGAAGCTGTGCACGATCACGCACGAGACTCAGCGATTCAGTCAGCAGCAACAGTTACAGTTACACTGGAGTTACAGTTACACTGTTGTTACATGCAGGGCCATGTGGCTGCGTCTTTGTGTGAAATGCACAGTTTTTACTCTGAGGCTTGTTACATAAAAAGGGACGAGTGGAGCTGAATATGTGCGTTGCACCTCATTAAACTACGCACCGGAGCACAGAGACACTGGTTTCTTGGCTTCATGGAGAGAGTTGCATTTCCCTCTCTCAGGCGGCTCAGAGAATCACGGTTTCTGTTTGTCTCATTTAGCGGACGCACAATCCCTTGTGTGAACCTTCAAAATGAACGTAAAGAGTGAGTTCTGGACTTACACATTTTTTGGTGCAATTCATCTGTACATCAATATATTGTTGTTGTTTCTGGCTTTGATGTGAATCGTTGTGTTTTGGGGGTTCTATGTTCGTCACATCCCTGGTGTTAAACTATGTACATTAGTACGGAAATTTTACAAAAACTAAACATAAATCCTGCAGTGCATTACAAGTATGCAGTAATCACAATGCCTGTGGCACTTTACACTGCTCGAGTTAGCTTAGCAGCTAGCAGACGTTAGGTCAGTTATTCCTTTTCCTTACTCATATTTTCTGCCTCGGTTTAAGTCATTGTTTCCCAACAGCCTGCATGCATGTTTTGAAGGCCGACATTACTGAAACAGAGCAGCTGATATTGGCAGCAAACAGCAGGTCAGCGGGCTGCTGAGTGCTGTCTGTCAGCGCCGCGCTCAGTGAGCTTAAGCTCCGCCCCCAATGGCAAACACAGAGATCACAGGACAGCAGAGAGAAAAGAGACAATGAATGTCTGCGAAACGCAGGAAAGACTCACGCCGAGATGAAATGAAAGCACTGTTATGTTACCAATCTTATTTCCACACCTCGAGTAAATAGATGACTGTTTGATGACGGATACGAATACATTCAGATATGTATCATAGATGGCTGAGTCAACAAGCAAATGGTCATATTTTAGATTCTGGAAGCCATTTTTGCTTTGCAAAGCAGCTGACAGGGAAACTATTTTTATTCAGCTGGAGAGAAAACAAACACTTCTGTAGGAATTCAAGGTTACATGAGTGAGTCATTCAAATACAAACGGTCACTTTGTGGCTGAAGTATTCCTTGAAAAGATTGATGGATTATTAAAATAGTGTCACACAGTGGTTTTTTTGTGTGATCAGCTAATTGAAGAGCGGTCACATCGTTATATCAGCAGGTGATATTGCATGAATGCCCTTTTTCACGTCCCTTACGCTGCAGTAACCACTCACTTCACATACATTACATTACATCGAAGTGACGCTTTTATCCAAAGCAACTTACATTTTCGCTCTTTACAGCAACGGGAGGAGCAACATACGCGACCCAGCTGGGTCAATAGTTCGATCCAGCAACCTAAAGTTCACAAGCTAGCTTTTAATAAATCAAAAGACAGAAAAATGAACATCAGGACACACTTCAAATGTACTCTGGTACATACTTCTTTCTATTCGGTGCTAAGGAGGGGCCAGCAATCATTTCATTTCCCATTTTTCACAAACGTACTTCAATAGGGAAAGATAAGATCAGTCATAACCTTCCTCTCTCCACAGCTGTGCTTTTATTATATTATTTTCCTTGGCTTCGTACAACCTCTGCATCTCGCCTTTCTCCAAATGAAATATACGCTCCTAGAAACCCTTCCTCTGTTGAAAACACACAACTCAATCTTCTTCTGGAAAAAGAAGATGAGGCCTCGCATCCTGACCCAGAACCCTATCGGCTGAGTCACTTGCGTACTGCGTATCACAGGATCCAGATAAAAAATGGGCCACGTTTAGGTTTTACAGCAGCCAGGTTGTCTCGTCTCACCCTCCCTTATTCCCAACATCTTGCCCTGATGATCTGGATATCATGTGCTCGGGACAGATGCTCCGCCGACATGATGGACGGCGTTCCTCTGCCTGCGCTGCTCCGTGGCCCTGCAGGAGGGGAAACAAGAGGCACGAGGCGAGGAAGGAAAGGAAAGGAAAGGAGGGAGGAGGAAGGGAGGGAGGGGGTTGAGCGCTGTCGTGTTTCCCAAGGCAGCGAGTGTCGCCTTCCTCGGCTCTGACACGTACTCCTCTCCTCGCCGCGGTGTCCTCATTACGGCTAATATGAGGCTGGCGGCAGGGAGGGGAGAGGGGGGGGGCGCCGTGCTGCCTAGGGGATCTCGAGGGAGTAATGATGGGGGGCCAGTGGCCAAGGGCCCCGGGAGGGGAAGTTTGTTGGTGGTGATTCCCTCCTACTTGTGTAGAGGCCACACGGGTCAACCTCAGCACTCGCGCACACGCACTCCGACAGCTGCAGCTCTGTTTGCCCTTGGGAGAGAAATGGGAAGAGAGAAGCAAACAGCGGGGAGTGTTTGCCCAGGCGCACACCACACCCCATCCATCTGACGCCCCCCCTCCCCCCCGCATCCTCCCCCGCCTCTCTCTCCTCTCTCCCTACTTGCTGAGAGGACACAATCATTTCTCCCTCTCCTCCTCCACCCTCGGTCCTTCCCCTCCATCCCCTCGGGTGTATTGGTCCAGTCTCGGTTCAGCGCAGATATAATCCTTTAACGCCTCTAAATGATCCAGAGGTTGAGTGCTCCTCCTGGATGCCAATGGGACCTGCTGGGCTCACACCTGCTAGAGCGGGTTAAGATAAATGCCAGCGGCCAGTCGGGCATCTGGCCCCCCGCATTAATATTTAACAGGCCGACTCTCATCTCCTCCGCGCTGAAGGTGCGAAGGTGCCAAACCCCAAAGACATATCGCAGCTTAATATGGATTTGTGCAAACCGGGGAAATGGAAGAGCGGTGATAACGTAGCGAGATCCAGGCTGCATGCTAAGTTTGTGGCTACCCGCACGTACTGAGGTGAACTTTATTTTCGGTGGAGCAGACCTGCATGTGTGGCTCTCGGGGCAATTATTCCAGTATAATGTGGTTTTAAGCCGCGCCGCCTCTAAATCTGAGATCAATTTGGTTCGTGTCGGGCTTTTTGAAGAGATCCTCGGGTTTCATTTCATTATCTCTCCGACAACAAATGCAGAATATCCCGCCTCAGTCCGCCAAAATCTTAAATCTCAGCTTGTGAAAGTCAGTCTCCTCAGAATTACAAAGCAGTCGCAGGTACCAGCACTACGTGGACCTCCTAGAGGATCCAACGTAACCCCGGTCCGCTTGTCTCTGATTTACCCGCTGCTGGATGTAACTAATTGCCTCTCGAGCCCAGACGTGTGTTCATCGTTCTAACACGGTGAAGAAGGGTTAAATGGTTCACGCACAGTTTCCTCAGAAGATCCCTGAGAAACAGCTGTAAGGATCAGGTGCTGTTGACCTGTAAACTTAACCCCTGTTAAGTTATGAATGCAGCTCAACCACAGGAAGGGACTTGTTCCTTCTGTTAGACCCAATTACATCTGAGATGTGCTCCAGTCAGGACACATGATTGTGTAAGCGGAGCCGTGGATGTGAAGGGAACTTGCATCATTTGTCATCCTCCATGTTACGACTGTTGCAAAGATACTTTTGTGGTGGATAATAGGAGGTATCAGAAGGGTCGTAAAGGATAAAAAACTAAAAACTCCTCATTTGACATCAATCATCTGCTCGTCAGCATGTGCACAAGCTGACAACATGGTCACGCTGCCCGCAACAGACTGCTGTGCATGCATGAACGTGACACAGAATACATGAGAAGTAATGTGTGAAACCCTCATAAAGCATTGAATGTGTTTCGCTGTTCTTTCTGTGCACATCACATATATTGCACTTCTGTCCATTTTGTTCTGCGATATGAAGTAGGTCGGTAAAAACCTCTCTGGTGAATTATTGAAGCTTTTACGAGTCTTAAAAAAGACTAAAGTGTCTAAATGGCATCCCACCTTCACAGTGTGTGTGTTTGTTTAACATTAACCTTTCACTATCTTGCTGAACCAAAGGTAAACGGCTAGCCTTTAGCCTTTAGCTCTCTTGATCTCTCAACACCGTGCTGCTACGATAGCATCTGTTCTTCTCAATCAGCACTTTACGTTTTGTGCTTATTAGCTTGAGCATGCTAACAAGCTAAACTAAGATGGTGGTAATGGTTATTAGTGTACCTGTAAAACCTCAGCATGTTAGCGTTGTCGCCGTGAGCATGCTAGCCTTTAGCTCACAGCACCACGGGGCCTAATTACAAGCTCGGTTCAATTCTCCGTCACATGTTGGAAGGTCCCGGGGCCGTGTTGGCCAACTGTGTTGATTTCATCCTTTGGTTTGTTGTGTTTTGAGCATCCATAAATAAATCAAAACAAATCAAAAGTGCAGCAGCCATGCTATGCTGTTTGCCACAACAGCTGCAGGCTTCCTCAGGAACGACTTTCTCTGTTTCCTTTTGGTGTGCAGGAGGATTTCTGCTTCACTGAGGTTGTTCTTGCAGGACAGCATGCCTCCACAGCAGAGATGATGAGTCAAATATTATCATTATGCTTATTAAATGGGCAGAAAAATGAGAGTGGCATCCAGGTTGACAAACCCCGCAGTTTTTCTTTTATTAACGTCTTTACGTGCACCTCCTGCGCTGTCAAAGACAATAAGATGTCAACCTGATAACATTTGATGTGTCTTTGCTTCGGGGATTTGTGAGCAGCGGGATGTCACATGATAGCCGCTATCAGCTCAACTCCGGATAGATTAAGGGAGTTCACGTGCCAGCAGGGTGAGAGCGGATGCATCAGGCGAGCAGTGTGAGTTCGATGTGACATCATCCTGCCTCACTACAGGGATCAGAGCAGGAAGACCCAGCCCAAAGACATTTTCACACCGAGCTTTGTGTTTGTTGCCCGCATGAGAAGTAAAGGGAATTCAAACAACAAAAAGAGCAAAACAACAGCAAATAAATTGGTGTTTTTTAAGCCACCATCAAAACAGGTTAGTGTCATTTTCTGAGATGCTCACAGTTTGAAGGATTCAAATACGAGATCAGTCTTCTGCATACACATTTAGCTTTCTTTATGCACATCTAGGCCAAGACCAAAGAGGGCACATTTAGTGTTTTTCTTTTGTCAAAGTCGAGCCGATAGCGCAGACCTCAGGGGGGCCTTTTAGCCCCAGTTCACTGGCCTTTCATGCAACAGCAATATCAGCTCATTGCAGGGGTAATGTGCAAACGGCCTGAGAGGCGGCCGGGATCGAGATCGCTCTGAATTATTAATATTCGTCCTCGACAAAAGGGGCGGGCGGGGCGGGACTCGTCAACACAGCCGAGTGTTGGGACTGTCGCCGAGCCAGTGTCAACAGTCGGAGTCCAGCCGCGCTCGCCCACAGACACCAGGAACCAGGCACACACATGGATGACCTTCCGTACCTAAATACGGACTATGACGGAGGCGAGCGCGGGGAGACGAATGCACACACGGACGCACACTGGCGTTCTTCCGAGGGAGGCGGGGCCGTGTGGGCTCCTCGCCTGTGCACACAGCTCCATTTCCTCCGAGCTGTGCAAGCAATCCGCAGAAGCGACCGTGGAGGACAATTCAAACGGCGGGAGCAGGAAACAGTCTCCACAGTGGGTTTATGTGCTCTCGTGTCGCGGCTTCCTGCCGAATTAATCAGCCAGCGTCGGGATGATCATCAGCAGCGCTCCATTTGAGCTAGAGCAGACGCTCGTCTGCTTCTCTGTTGTTGTAAGGGATGGAGTCGCGAGGCCCATTATTCAGTCGCGAGGCCCATTATTCACTATTTCACTATTCACTATTCACTTTAGGGTTTAAACTGCCAGTGCAGACATGACATTCTCTTTGCGCCGCATGTGTCTCTGCTTGTTTCACTGAGGTATCCTCATCACCTTCAATATCTCATTCCTCTCTTCCCATTGAGGCCTTTACAGGCACATAACTAGTGTAACAGCAACCTCTATGGCATGTGTTCCAATCCCAGAGCATTGACATACTGTATACTGTTCCACATAGCATGTGTATGCACTGACATACACATGCAAATGCTTAGGATTCGTGACTATTTCAGGCCTTAAACTGGAGAGTTGACTCATACTGGAACTGGTCCACTTCAAATTTGACTATATGATTTATTTTGAGTTATACCGCATGGCTGCTAGAAATGTTGGACTGCGCACTGGGAGCTGTGGGAATGTGATAGCTGTCGAGGTTGACAGGCAGTTGACATTGTGTGTGTGAGCAGCATTGTGAGTGGGGGGGGGGGGGGGGGGGTTGGCTGACATCAATGGGAGGATGAAGGTGCGGCAGTGAGAGTTGAGCAATTCCCCGGTCAGGATGTGTCCCGGCGGAGGAGGTCAATTCTTTTCTCTTATTTTTATTGTTCGTCTGTCTTTCAGTGCGAGTGCACAAGCAGATGGAAGCTGACATCCTAATATCAACAGGAAACACTCTCGGTTTGTCCTCTGCAGGGATATGACATCAACGGGCCACAAGAAAACCCCGCTCCATCTCTCCCGGGACAAAGGGATGCAAATGAAGCCTGTCGCTAACCTGCACAGATCTGGAAATACAATAGATTTAATCCAGCAAGTATCCTTGGACACAAGCCGGACCCTGAATCATCTGCAAATGTGCTGTTCAGGCATTTTGTCTTTTTACGAGCGATTGTTTAGATGATTGAGAAAATTCCTGCCCGATTTGAGTTTTTGCTCATTTCCTGCATTCCTTAGCTGCTGCACGTCACTGCACCGTCTCGTGCATTGATTTCATGTTTCAGGGTCCATGTACACTGAAAAAAATGACTTTTTGGTCGTGTAATTGTTACCTTGATTATATGTGTGAATTCTACAATACATTTGTATTTCAGTCCTTTTACTTTAAAAGGTCACCTTTTATTTAATGTGTTACTTTATGTTTGTTAGTCATTTTTAATCCTTATTTTGATAAGTTAATTTGATCATTCACACCAAGTAATATGAACTAAACTACTGGATTGACTACTTGACACAACAAAGTCAAATTTATATGAACATTTTGGATGAAAAAACATTCTTAGTAGTAAGTGAACTTAACTTGAGAATTGTCCGAGTAAAAATTACTTTCTGTGTGGAAATTGTTACTTATACTTTTTTAAAGTAAATGGCACTTCTTTTTTTCAGTGTAGTGCCATCATGAAAAACAAGGTTGCGCAGGGAAATTAAGTTTGCATTGTCTCATTTTGCCACATAGGAAACATCCAAACCACTAAAACAAAATCCATATTTCATGTGGAGGAGTTAAGGAGAGAGGAAAGAAGTCTGCTGCTTCATCAGCTGATGCTCGTGTGTCTCTCTCCAGATGACAGCAGCTGAACAGGCTGTGATGATGGTTTTAATATCCTTCATCTCTTCTCAGGCTCCTCCTCTCACCAGCATCCCTGATGCTCAGGAGATGGAACCAATGATGTTCTGCTTTGATTCTCCACTGCAGAGCCCTCCTGTCCTGGTTGGACACGTCATGCCAGTTTGTAGAGTTTGCAGTCAGGATGCTTTCTAGTGCTTCTCTGGAAAAGAGAACAAGACCGTGGCATTAAACCTGATGAAGTTTCCTTCATGAATACAGCTGTTTGTAATCCTCCTTCACCAGGATGAGACGTGTGAGGACGATGTCATGTTGCTGATGCTGATGATGGATTCCTAAAGCAGCCACAGAACTGCATCTAAAATTTCACATGAGCCTTCAAAATAAAAAAAAAATACCAAACTTTGCGGTGCTTGCATGTTAAATATTAAAAGCTGAGTCTGGTGGTATTGGTTGTTTTTCTTATTGTCATCAAATTCAATGAAACCATTAAAACCAACAATGTATTCATTCCAGTGCAGTCAGTGCATCAAAGGCCTGTTATCTCAACCCAGTATCCAGGAAACATGTCGGCATTGTGCCTTTCTACAAACCAGAGGATGTTTCTGATCCACAAATATGTTTCATAAATCAATTTACAGCAACAACGTATCATGCAGATATGTTTTTGACAGAATGAAACTCCAGTCTGTATCTGTAGGAGCAAATGGGCCTGATGCAAACAGGGAAGTCCTAAAGTGAGTCAGAAAGACACATTGCTGCTTTTTGTCTTTTAATGGAACGTGTTGACGATAATGATGATGTAGAATAATGCCGGCCTCATCTCTTAGAGGGACGGAGACAGCAAACAGAAATGATTCACTTTACTACAAGTTTTAAAACATTTTCAGTTGTATGCTTCTATATTATTCTACTCCACTTCAATGCAATTTATTGATGTAGATAAAAAAAAAAAGAAACAAGAAACAGTACAGAAAAATTGGCTTCAGCTCGACCAGCTGCAACAGTAAAATGCTTCATACATATTAATGCAGCATTATGAACGATACAATAGGACATAACTTCTTTTTGTTTGCAGGAGAACTCCACAGGGCACCTTGGAGTATTGAATGCAGGACTTCTATTACTTTTACATTGAGGAATTACTGCTTTCTCTGAAGAAAAGGGTCTGACTGAGAACAGCAAGAGTCTGGTCCTGAAACACATCTGCTCTTAACCTTTTAAAAAACAATCACTGGGGGAAGACTGAGTGAAGGCTGAGCGACTGCGAGAACTGTAAATCATAGCTTGTTGTGTGAAAAAAGCCCCAAACTGCTCTATTTGGATGTTTTCAACACCATAAGTGAAATATATGGTTTGGTACATGAAAAAAGTGAGGAAATGTCACAGATATGCGCAAATCTGCCCCAATGCAAATTTTGGAGACCTCGGCTGAATTATCTCTGTACTAAACCTTTGTGACGCCCATTTCATGTTGCCCGCTCAGGCCCCGCCCCTCCACGATGCCTATTATCCCCGTTATTGTCTCTCTGAGAGGCACGAGCTGCTTCTCCATCACAGATGACAGCATGTTTCCCGCCAGCAGCTCTGGTGCGTCTGCGTCCGGGTGAGGACGCCGAGGCTTCTCCAGAAGTGACTGGAGCGTCCTGAGCGTGTCGGCGGAAGGGAGAAGCAGCGGTGTGCAGCATGGCTGCTGCCGCCGACTCTCCCGGGACGGCTTTAATGCCTCCACCTGCCATGCGGCAATATGCTCTGCACTCAGCAGTCATTCAATCACAGGTGCCGGCACGCCAGATGGTATCACCTATGATAAGGCTGATGCACCGCCTGGCGCAGCAGAAAGTTTGCAACCCCGAGATGACTCGCAAAACAAACTTCAAAACCCCCATTTCCACTTCTCTTTTCTTTTATTGCCGTTGTTTTTGTGAGCCAGGACTTGTGTGTGTTGGTTTCAAGTGGCGCCAAAGCGAGAGGGAGATTCCTGTTATGTCAGCGTGCAGCTCCTGAACGCAGCCTCGCTGAACAGATGCCCATGTGGAGCCGTGGAGCCAGCCAGCCATGGAGCCAGCCATGGAGCCGTGAAGCGGTGGAGCCTTGAAGACGTGGAGCCAGCCAGCCATGGAGCTGTGGAGCCGTGGCGCCGTGGAGCCAGCCATGGAGCCGTGAAGCGGTGGAGCCTTGAAGACGTGGAGCCAGCCAGCCATGGAGCTGTGGAGCCGTGGCGCTGTGGAGCCAGCCATGGAGCCGTGGAGCCGTGGAGCCATGGAGCCAGCCATGGAGCCGTGGAGCCATGGAGCCATGGAGCCAGCCATGGAGCCGTGGAGCCAAGGAGCCAGCCATGGAGCCGTGGAGCCATGGAGCCAGCCATGGAGCCGTAGAGCCATGGAGTCATGGAGCCAGCCATGGAGCCATGGAGCCAGCCATGGAGCCATGGAGCCATGGATCCAGCCATGGAGCCATGGAGCCGTGGCGCCATGGAGCCGTGAAGCCATGGAGCCATGGAGCCATGGAGCCGTGGCGCCATGGAGCCGTGAAGCCGTGGAGCCGTGGCGCCGTGGAGCCGTGGAGCCGTGGAGCCGTGGAGCCGTGGAGCCGTGGAGCCGTGGAGCCGTGGAGCCATGGAGCCATGGAGCCATGGAGCCGTGGAGCCGTGGAGCCGTGGGCGAGAGCGAAGTGAAGCGTTCTCTCCTGCAGGTTAATTGTGCTGATTTGAGTGAAGGGGGGAAGGGAGGAGGAAACATTTCTTTTTGGCGGCGCAAGAGAGCTCGCAACCCTTTTATGACGACTATATTTTCCAGAACATTAATTCAGTAGATTTCCAGTTTTACAGTGTGGCGTGGAAGCGGAGACGGTACAGTGTGCTGGCCTGTGTGGAAGTCATTTGCTAATGAGAGCTCGTAAATAACCCGGATGGTAAGGGCCAAAGTGATTTGGGCTGTGGATACATTTACATAGCTCGCTGGTTGGAATTTAATTTAATTTTTTTCCTCTCACAAAATTATTGAAATCCCTTGAGTTTTACTGCGGCCTGTGTGTTTATATTATGAGTTTATTAAGGTAAAATGTCCTGATGTCCTGTGGTGGTAACGTAGAAGGTGAATGAATAAAAGTGGTCCCAACAAACTCTGGTATACCTGGAGCAGAGTATTTACAGTGTGTTTACAGTATATTTACAGTGTATTTATAGCATATTTACAGTGTATTTACAGTGTATTTATAGCGTATTTACAGCATATTTATAGCGTATTTACAAGGTATTCACAGTGTATTTAAAGTGTAGTTATAGCATATTTATAGTGTATTCACACCAGATTTACAGTGTATTTATAGCATATTTACAGCGTATTTATAGTGTATTTATAGCATATTTACAGTGTATTTACAGCGTATTTATAGCATATTTACAGCGTATTTATAGTGTATTTATAGCATATTTACAGTGTATTTACAGCGTATTTATAGCATATTTACAGCGTATTTATAGCATATTTACAGTGTATTTATAGCATATTTACAGTGTATTTATAGTGTATTTATAGCATATTTACAGTGTATTTACAGCGTATTTATAGCGTATTTACAAGGTATTCACAGTGTATTTACAGTGTAGTTATAGCATATTTACAGTGTATTTACAGCGTATTTATGGCATATTTACAGCGTATTTATAGTGTATTTACAAGGTATTCACAGTGTATTTAAAAAGTGTAGTTATAGCATATTTATAGTGTATTCACAGCAGATTTACAGTGTATTTTCAGTGTATTTACAGTGTATTTACAGCGTATTTACAATGTAGTTACAGTGCATTTACAGCATATTTATAGCATATTTACAAGGTATTCACAGTGTATTTACAGTGTTGTTATAGTGTATTCACAGTATATTTACAATGTATTTACAGCACATGAACAGCATATCTACAGCACTTTTACAAGGTATTCTACTTTCAGCATATTTACAGCGTATTGCATTTACAACGTATTTACAGTGTATTGTATTTACAATGTATTCATAGTGTATTTACAGCATGTTTACAGTGTATTTACAGTAGATTTACAACATGTTTACAGCGTATTTATAGTGTAAACATGTGATTTACTTCTTGAGGACAACACAACGCGAGATGCGAGCGCAGCACAGCGGCGTTCTGTTTGTCTCAGCATGTCTTACAAACACTTATTTCCAAGGGACATCTCTGAAGGGCACGCTAGACAAATGTTCTGGCTGGTATCTGTCGTGTGTAGCCTCCTCATCGACGAGGAAGAGAAGCTGTGAAAAACAAACAGCAGCTTACGCCGTGTCGGCGCTGACAGTGATCCGATGGCCCCCGCGGAGCCTCCGCAAAGCCAATCCTTTCCAGAGGAAAAAGGGGCAATTTTAGAGACACCCGGAGTCCAAATAGATTCTGGCGACGCTAAAGACCCCTCGACAATCAAATGTCAATACCATTACAGCCTTTTCATTTTCTATACATAATGCAGGACTCATATTTCCTTTCCCCTGGACCGGGGCCAGGCACATATTTGAGCTGTCCCGTCGCACACCTCGGGTCGTTCAGTATGCACGGTTGAGCTGATTTGCTTAAGCGCTTCAACGCCCGGCGGCTCCCAGTGAGCGGTCGGGGCCACGCCTACGCCGGTCTTGTTGCGTTTGGCATCAAGGAGGCTTTGAAAATGGCGATCACCGTCAAGGTAATCCCTTGAGAGGTAATTAAATTCACACATATGCAGACGTATTTACTGCCTGAGCCACTGAAAGGTATCCATGACATAAGAACACTATAAATGGCTTGTTTTGGAGTACAACAACTCTCAATAAACCCCTGCAGGTCTTTGGTAACGTCAAGCGCCCGACTTTATTCCATTTCTATTCCACTCGCTCCAGAGCTCCTGACGCAGGAAGTCGCTGCTGGTTATATTTGGACACCAGCTCAACGTTCAGGTAGTGTTGTGGACATCAGTTCGACCATCAGAAGGAATGGTTCGCATCTGGTTGCTTTAATGGAGAATTTAAAGAGAAAGGAAATAAAGGAAAGGTATCAAAGGTATCGTCTTCAAAATAGATTTCTGTGTTCACAGGACACATGCAGTGTGTTATGGACTAGTTAAGTGTGGAAGTTAAGCGTCAAAACTACAGGCCACTACTCTGAATAAATCCTGTTATGTGCACATTGCGGAGCAGGCTACTACTCCCAAAACACGTGGAGGTCAATACCTAATTTTTGTTCTCATTTGGAGACAATAAACACATCCGCTTCTGACATTTTGTTCTTCTTACTGTGGTTATGTTCTCTTACATTGTCAATAGAAGGGAATCATGCGAATCAAGTGGAGTTTAATGTTGTAGTACACTGGAATAATATCATCACTTATACCGACACACATTATCGTGGCCGACTGTGGATCAGTGGTACAGCAGGGTCGCCCTTCAATCAGAGGATCGGCGGTTTGATCCCCGTTGATGAGTTGACTTAACCCCTTATTGCTACTTTAACTATGCCTTCAGTGTATGAACGTTAGTCCTGATGGTTAAGTGGCACCTTGGATGGTAACTCCTCCCATCAGTGTGTGAAATGATGAACGGTTGTAGGACTAATGAAGTACTATACCATTTATACATTTTCAATCATGTCGGCCACCCCGAGCCGATATAGAAAACAAGCAAAATGCTGCAAGTTGCACAGAAAAAGTGAAACTAGGGAACAGAATGAACTCTAGTAAACACTAAGGACTGATGAACCTCAGCAGGCTTGTGAGCTGTGGCAGTGGTTTAAGGACCATGACGTTATTTTGCTCCATCACTTGTAGACTTGAGTTAGACACAAAGGACACAATAGAAATCTGAATCATGCAACCAGAACGACATTGCATCTTCACAACATGTTTCGCTGTCTGTGTTTGGTTGTTTTTTTCTTTGTTTGCAGCTCATCTTTTTTGTTGTCCATTCTTGTGTTTGGAATATCTCAAAAACATCGACCTTGGACTCAAGGTTGAACTGATTCAGATTTTGGAGGTCGAAGGTTATGTTGTATATTCTGTACACATGACACCTATTGTGCTTCTGTCCATCCTGATCCTCCTCTGCTGCTCTCCTAAAGGTTTCTTCACTTTTTCTCCCGTTAAAGGTTTTTATTCAGTTTTTTCGAGAGTTTGGAGATCCTGGGACAGAGGATGCCGTGTGTGTACAGATTGTAAAGTCCTCTGAGACAAAGTTGTAATTTGTGATTCTCTGCTACAGAAAAGGAATAAATCAATCAAATTGAAGAGGTCAAGGTCACTGAGATCGTGTCTCCCTCGCATTTTCAGAAACGCCTTGATCAAATCACTTCAAACACTGGAACCTCACAAAAGATATTGAAATAAAAACTCATGTGCTTATTCGAACAATATCACAGAAATATATTACAGAATAAAAGGATGAAGTGGTGACCTTGTCGGCTCAACAGGCCTGGTTGGTGAAGGCATTCAACAGCGAGGCTATAATTCTAAATGCCGTGCGTTCATGAGGAGCTTCTCCTCCGCTGGCTTGTGTTGAGCCTGCTGGCATGCGTGTGTTACTTTGCAGTGCGTTAAGCTGTCAGGGCTACTGTAAATAGCAGATTTATATGGATGCACAGGCCTTCTAACGTCAACCGTATATAGAAACTGATTAATGTCAACGCAGAAAACGCGCCCAAATGACAAAACCGGTCGAGGCCCACCTTTTTTATTTTTATTTATCCTCAGATGCTTCAAGGTCGGGATGTTATGTCGAGCAACTTGAGCGAAACCTATAAAAAATGCATCATGTCGCCCCTGTAGATATATACGCTGAGTGTGTAACCTTGTCAAAGTGACATACATGTGGCTGCATGATAATTCATACATGCCACAGGCCCTCGCATGCATGAACATGTTCCTCTCCCCGTGTGACATGCACGCTCTCCAGCGACGGGGCCATGTGCCGCTGCTCGCGGGCACACATTTGGAAAGCGGGAAAAAGCCGTAAACTCCGACAGCAATACCTGAGTCACGTGCAGCAGGGGCTGGCCGCCCATGGACTGAGGATTGCCATTGGACGTGCTGCAGCAGCTCAGCGAGGCAGGGAGTATTATCTACCCCCCCCCCTACCCCCTCTGATGACCACGCCTGTTTTGTCCGTCACCCTCCCCTCCTCTGCCTCGTCTCTCGCCCGTTCAGCCGCCTCCACGATGCCGCGCTCCCTCCCCGCTCAGCGAGAGACGGGCGAGTCATATCACACTTTAAGTGCCATTTTAGCTTGATATTTGATCAGCCAAATATCAGTATGAGCTTTTTCATCTCATCCATAATTCACCTGCGGGGGAGTCGGCTAAGAATAGAAAGCTCTCTGTGCTCACGGCAGAGACGCAGCGAGGAGGGAGATGACATGGCGTGGACATGGAACGGACTGGAGGGCAGTATGGGTGCTGTAAAGAAGTCTATGCATCATGTGTTGAAGCTGCATTCTCTCTCCTGACCACCAGGGGGTGACTCCTCTGGTTGTATAGAAGTCTATGCTTCATGTGTTGAAGCTGCATTCTCTCTCCTGACCACCAGGGGGTGACTCCTCTGGTTGTATAGAAGTCTATGCATCATGTGTTAAAGCTGCATTCTCTCTCCTGACCACCAGGGGGCGACTCCTCTGGTTGTATAGAAGTCTATGCATCATGTGTTGAAGCTACATTCTCTCTCCTGACCACCAGGGGTGACTCCTCTGGTTGTATAGAAGTCTATGCTTCATGTGTCTTAAAGCTGCATTCTCTCTCCTGACCACCAGGGGCTGACTCCTCTGGTTGTATAGAAGTCTATGCTTCATGTGTTAAAGCTGCATTCTCTCTCCTGACCACCAGGGGTGACTCCTCTGGTTGTATAGAAGTCTATGCTTCATGTGTTAAAGCTGCATTCTCTCTCCTGACCACCAGGGGTGACTCCTCTGGTTGTATCGAAGTCTTTGCTTCATGTGTTGAAGCTGCATTCTCTCTCCTGACCACCAGGAGCCGACTCCTCTGGTTGTATAGAAGTCTATGCATCATGTGTTGAAGCTGCATTCTCTCTCCTGACCACCAGGGGGCGACTCCTCTGGTTGTATAGAAGTCTATGCTTCATGTGTTAAAGCTGTATTCTCTCTCCTGACCACCAGGGGTGACTCCCTTTGGTTGTATAGAAGTCTATATAAATGACTACTTGTCTCTTGATGTATTCCCCTTTAAGTCTTCTTCAATACAGTATGATGTTTATTTAGTACATTATGCTCATTTGGAGTCAAACAGACTGTAAAGCAGGGGACGCATTAGGGCGGGGCTACAAGGTGATTGACAGGTTCCTGCCACTACCAGAGACATATGTGGCATCTCGATGTCACTCCTCATAATTCCAAACATGGTTAACTTTTGTTTATGGATTGTAACAAACAAAGAAATGGCGACAATGGAATTGTTGAACTCATATACAGTCCATAGTCGTCACGGCACGGATATATCGCAGCCTGGATGTGTCGTTATTCCCATTCATCGTACAAAGACAGCCAGCAGGTCATGTTCCCCTTTACTTAGATGAAAAAGTGAAGAGTGTGTTCTAAACTGAACCCATCCTGTCCCATTGTGTCATAGATTGGCTTCATCACTCAGGAAACAAACAATTAGACAGATATAGATGAGTCAAATACATTTTTCGCCCTCACGACATTGTTCCGTCCTTCCTCTCTCGCCACGCGGTCAGCCAGAGTCCCATCGCTCAGCTCAGCCAAGTCCGTATCTCGCACACACATTCTCCTGCAGGATGCGACTTTTGTGAACTCTGAAGTATACGGAGGCGTTGTTTGTCCACCTAAAAGAGTCCACTTCATCAGCGGCCAGCAACTGCATACACGAGGGCACACATGATGAGACGTTGGAAGCGACAGCTCGGTCCCCGAGGGCCGCTCTGCTCTTGTCCACTCAGACGCTCCCTTTCCACGGTGACGATATGGACACATCTTACCATTAATCTGCTTGGATGAGATGTCAGTCTCAGGCGTGACACATCGCTCCACTTCAAGGGCCGGGAAAGTCTGACTAGACGAGAGCTGTTAGACTCGCAGATGTCTTTGGCCTTTTTCCTTGGCGCGTCCAGGGGCCATGGTGACCTTTTATTTTTTGATCCACACACGCTCTTTTTCTTAGAGGCTGCAAAAGGCTGACATTTGACCTGAATGAACATGCATATGTCCTCTCAGTCTTGCTGTGCTGGCTGAGGGAGTCACTCTCATCGTCTCGCAATGTCTGAATCACCGTAGAAAGGCCGCGGACTGACCGCACTCCTCTCCCAGTGCAATCCTCACATTCCAGCAGCCGAGCAGTGAAAGTGTCAGATTGTCTCTCAATGCGAATAGGACGGAGCGGGGAAGAGCGTCAGTGAAAGAGACCGTCTCTCCTCCCTGATGACAAATATATGATAAGAAATTAGAGGATGGTTTTGGGAGGAAGTTAGCCAGGGAGGGCTTAAAGTTACTCAGTCAGTTCCTAATTCATGCATACCAGCAACATAATGTGACAGTAATGTAATTTGTTCTGGGCCAAAAGCCCAGTCGCACTTATCAAGCCGCCACAGGCCTGATTTGTCTTCTTACCCCTCCTCTCAGGCCACAGTGCACTAAAGAGGCCTTTTTAACGCTGCTCGCCCGGTTGGGAGGACGGCGCCCTTATTAGATGTGACTGGATGTGACTGCATGATAATGAAACGGCGTAATGCAATGTCAGAGCGGTTGACACGACACAAAAGGCTAAGGCTGCTGAAATTCCTAATCAGCTCCAAATGTCACGAGGCTCACCTTGGGTCGGAGTCAGAGCCGCGGGCCGATTAGTTCTATGCATCGATGTCAACCTCAAGGATGCCTCTCCTCTTTGGTCTGTCGAGAGTCACAGTCACTCGGACTCCTGACCTACTCTCGTCTCCTCTCCTTCTCTCTCTGTCCTCGACGCTATTTGAGCTGCAGAGACAGAGAGCGGACGTGTCGTAGGTGAAGTCGCCGCCCAACAGCCTCGGTGCTCTAATTATGCTCTTGATCTTGAAGCACACACATTTCCTTGATCTGAGACGTGCTGAAGAATAGAGCGCGTAACTAGAGACATAATTGTATCTTGATTTCAAAAACCAAGTGTCAAATTATCCATTTGAAATACCAGCGATTATATATGATGAGCTGGAGCTGGCCTTAACTAACCTTAGCCGACCTTTGCTATCCTTAACTAGCTTTAGCTGACCGTAGCTAGCCTTAACTAGCCTTAGCTAGCCCTAGCTAGCCTTATCTAACGTTGGTAACATAAGCAAAATAGCCAACAACGCTGTCTTCAGATGAGTTTTGACTCTTTCCAGCTGACACGTCTAAAAGGTGAAACCTGAATATGAACTCGGTCCCTATACTTGAATGACATTGTACTAAAAGACTAAAGCTACATGTTCTGAGCAAGAAGTCAGCATTCTCGCTCGCTGATAAGCAGAGTAAAAAATTACAAACTCATCAGGGATGAAACAAAGTGACAAATATGCAAGATACTTTTTTGTATTAACTATGACGGCAGCAAAAATCTACATCAGTCTGTAGTCAGTAAACATTTTAATTCCTGTCACTTTCTTTTTTCATAATCTGGTGATTTACTATAGTATGCTTTTCTGAAATGGATCATTGTATGTTAACACTGCTGTACTTTTATTCATTCAACAGGGACAGTACACATGAATCAACATTTCAGATTATACAAACATGTAAATGGAGTTTGCTGGACAGCTAGCTTTTTGTCTATTGTTATTACAATTTAGTGGTCTAACATTATTAGTACGATTCAACAGCAAACACAGTATTACAACACTGTACAGCACAATAAAATACAACATTACAAAAGGATCAGATTTGTAAAAACAAAAAGCATATATAACAGCAGACATACAGGTGTGTGATGAGGTTGTTCAGGATTCACTTAAATTATTATATATATTCTAAATTAGAAAACTTTATTAATCCCCAGTGGGAAAACTGTCACCAAGACTCACACAGGCGACAGACACAGTTCACAGTGTACAGCAGACAAGAAGCACATTACAAAGATAAACACCAGTCCAATCAATCATTTTATGATTTAAAACTGAGCACATTAAGTATTAGCTTAATATCTCCCACTCTGCAGAGCAGGAAGTGTGCATTTTCTACTAAGCTGATGAGAGAGAGTAAAGACAAAGTGTTCCTGTAATCTAACTTTCTCTGAAACGCTCTCGCAGGAGCCGGTGCAGTGAGAGACGTAAGCAATTTACAATAGTTCAACATCGCCTCTGCTGCACTACAAATATGTGTTTTCTTGCCGTACCGGGTTTGCCTCGGGGATGAGTTCAGCTCACATACCTTCCACTCCCAAGTTCTACAACGAAAATCCCTGTGGAGAAAAAAGCTTTCATCAATCGTTAATATGAGCTCTTTGGGATGAGCGTGCTGAAGAATAACCAGACGACTCGCCGTGAACACTTCCGTAGCGGTTCCCCTTTGCACTGCTGTAATATAACAGAAGATCGTGTTATTACAGCACTTGAGCATGGTCTGTTTATTTTATTCCACCCTCAGACACAATTCATGTCCGCGGTCTCGACGCAGCACTGCATCACACCTCATTACGTACCAAATCTGGATCTGGTTATTTGTCTGGCTGCACTGCTGTGCCCAGCCGGCTCACCCTGAGGCAGAGCCACACAGCCGGATCGCTTTGCTGGTCCACAGCAGGGCCTTGCTCGGCCCACTGGTCACTGCGGAGGTAATTTCAGGGTAAGAGTCAGGACAACATGTTTTTTTGAGTTCGAGAAAACAAAACTGGCACTTCTGCTTTTCAACAACTGGAGGTTATTTTAGTTAAACGGAGGTTTTATATAATATTCACAGAGGAGAGAGTTTCACTCTGAACACTTGTGATCACTTTAATTCATCTCCTGGTGCAATACCCATTACCTTTAAGTACTTTTATACACATGTTTATTCCATATTATTACCGTTCTGTTTATTTATCTTTATTTACGAGTGAGCAGTGCTGCTGTAATCCTGTAATTTCCCCACTGAGGGAATAATAAAGGATCATCTCATCTAAACCAGTGGTCCTCAACTGGTCTGGCTGTGGGACCCACCATCAGCCCTGAAGGACAAGCAGCGACCCAAATCGAGGAAAATGTTCAACTTTTTAAATGTATTTCATGAAAAGATTGTGCAGTTTGAAGCTGAGATCATACAGGATGTCACAGCATGGCAACAAGAAATAACGAATTCCCTTTTATAGTCCATTAAAAACCAAAAAGATCATCTTGAACTCCCCTTTAAAATAAAAAATCCCCTTTAAAATAAAAGCACAGGACATTTTTCTGACAATTTCTTTTTTCCACCCAGGCGTGGACCCGCTGGAAACAGGACCCAGCAGAATCACTGATCTAAACTAAACCATGAAATATCTTCATGAAACTACTAGAATATGTTTTGTTCTTTACCTTCATGAGTGAAACTGTATTTGTTTGAAGAGATAATGCAGTAATGCTCTTTTAAATATGAAATGTGGCAGAATCCTGTCATGTTTCTGGCGAGACCGATGAAGCTGTGAAGCGAACTAAAAACTTCTCGTTGGCTTGAAGCCTCCCGTTTGACGCTGAGCAGCATGAAACCAGACTGTCTGCTTTCCATTAGAGAGACGCCTCCCACTCAATCCTTGGATGTTAGAATTAAAAGGTGAGCTCATTGAACACGTGTCGCAGATAAAGCACGATGGGATCACGTTACGTCCTCAGTTACCTATTAAAAGTCGTGCTGAAGCGGTTTGTAAAGCGATTAACTCTTATCTCAACTACCTGTTCTCCGTGTGACTGGTTCTCACGTCTGTCTCAGGGTTTAGCTGCCGGTTTACAGGCCAACCTGCCTGTAATTAATCCACAGAGTGTTGGACAAAAAGAGGAGAAGATATCATCGTCGCTGCATTTGAAGTGAATGCACGATTGTGAGTTTTGCAAACCTAATTGGTTTTCAATATGTAAAGCTGCTGCTTAAACGCTTCAATGCACTTGCTCCTCAGCAAGTACATCAAGAGATTACAGAGCTCCACCAGATCCACCAGAGCAGCTTCCTGCGCCAATTGTAAAGTTCCAGTCTGAAAAACCTTCTTCACCTTCTTCCTCGACAGCTTTCTTTTCTGTCGTCCCATTTTGCTACGTAATGAAAAAAAACTTGCAAATATGCAAAACTATATTGAATTAACGGCCTCACAGCTGAGGGAAGAAGCTGTTCTGAAGTCTGCTGCTTCATCAGCTGATGCTCGTGTGTCTCTCTCCAGATGACAGCAGCTGAACAGGCTGTGATGATGGTTTTAATATCCTTCATCTCTTCTCAGGCTCCTCCTCTCACCAGCATCCCTGATGCTCAGGAGATGGAACCAATGATGTTCTGCTTTGATTCTCCACTGCAGAGCCCTCCTGTCCTGGTTGGACACGTCATGCCAGTTTGTAGAGTTTGCAGTCAGGATGCTTTCTAGTGCTTCTCTGGAAAAGAGAACAAGACCGTAGCATTAAACCTGATGAAGTTTCCTTCATGAATACAGCTGTTTGTAATCCTCCTTCACCAGGATGAGACGTGTGAGGACGATGTCATGTTGCTGATGCTGATTCCCAGGAAGCTAAAGCTGCTACTAGCTCCACCTCAGATCCTTTTAAATAGACGTAGAGAAACATTTGCCATGTTTTTCATCATTTCTGAACACAGATCCGCTCTTAAAATATTGAATACAGGCAGCAATTTGACTCTTTGTAAAATGTATTTTTGATTTCTGTTTTCACTTGATGGACGAGGCAGGTTGTCATCTTAAGTTTTCTTCATTCATTTCAATTGATTTCAATCTATTTTGTTCAGCCCACAATCACACATTTCCATCAGAGGGCTTTACAGTCTGTACACATACGACAGCCTCTGTCCCGGGACCAAACATCAGAAAAAAATCCCCCGAAAAAACCTTCAATGGGGAGAAAAGGGAAGAAACCTTGAGGAGAGCAACAGAGGAGGATCCGTCTCCCCGGTGCACAGAAGATGTCATGTGACCAGAATGAACAACGTGACAGAGTTACAGAGTACATGAAGATGACAGAAAGGCCTTCTCCGGACAAGTGTTGCAAACTAGCATCCGCTAAAAACACCCCATGCGTTGGATTTGCGTCTTCAGATTGTTAACGTATAATTCATCTGTGACGTTTGGAAAGAAATTGAATTAATTCTACACACAATAAATGTTGTATTTGATACAGTTTTAAAGGAGATTTAAAACGTGCTTCCTCCTCTCGCCTGCACACCTGAACCTCCTTTGGCTAACGCCTCGTTTAGCCTTGTCACGCCTGGATGATGGACATGAATATTTCACGTTTGTTTGAATGACTGACAGCCTTAACTGTTACGTGGTGGTTAAAGAGAGAACCCAAATGCCAGAGCAACGGCTGAAAATAATAATGTATTTCTAACAAAAACAAGGAAGGGCTTCAAAATACAGCAAGCTGAGGAACACGGAGGAGGAACACTGACAACAACGCAGAAGAAACCCACACTGAGACAAACAGGGTTTAAATACACTGGGAGGGGCAGGTGATCAGACACAACAGGGAACACAGGAAGTGCAGGAAACACAAGACAAGGACGACAAAATAAAACAGGAAACAGACAAACTCACATCATGACAATAACTTGACCATGAAGCCAGCGATGTTATGTTATTTCATGTGTAGAAATAGAGTTTAACACACTACTTTCAGCCCACCTATGCACAACAATTAAACACCAGCGATGCTTCAGGCGCCTGCACGGAGCAGCAGGATTCAGAGTGAGTTGAAATAGCAAAACAAAACAAAAAACAGTGTGACATCCTTCCTCCGGTACTGAAATTGCGAAAAAAAAAAACAAATGCTAATGTTTTCTGCAAGTGGTGCAGGTTGTTAGTTCCATCGCGGCGCCGCCTCACAGCGCGCTGGGTGTGATGCAGCTGCACCGTGAGCAGAGTCTTCCTCCCTGCAGCGCTGCCTGCAGCACTCCTCCCTGATTGATACCGCTGGTGGACGGGTCCGGTTAGCCCGTGGAAACCACCATAAATTCCAGGCTCCGCTTTATCGTTAAGCTTAGCAGCTCGGGAAATACAATTAGCTGTGTCCAATTTTGGTGGCATAATACTATAAATAACAATTTACAGTAGGTGATAAACGCACAAAGATGGAATTAAAAAAAGAAATACAACGTACACGCTTTGGTTTATGAGTTTCTTTTCTTTTTTTTTATCGTGCGTATTTATTGAGCAGCTTTTATTCATATACTTTACCATTGTGATATAATAATTAAACTGTTATTGCTCAGGCATTATTCAAGCAATTTGCTTTTGTTGTCAGCACATAAAGCCAATATGTAAGCACCGTCCTCACCCTGTTACACACGCCAAAGGCTGCGTCACCGGGGAAGTGACTGATGACCGGGCCTTTTTGCCGTCTTTCTCCTGCCAGTATATATATATAAATATATATTTAAATATATTATATATATAGGCACAGGCCCCGCGGTTTGCTGAGGGCGAGGATGGCTGAAGCTGCGGCTACAGCGAGGCAGAAACGACTACTATTCTTAATGTCAAATGAACATGTAAGTGCACTTTATCATTTCTGACTGCTCCCTTATTGCTGAATCCCGAGCAGGCCGGCTGCGTTCCTCTTCCTCCCTCCAGACGGTTCAGTTCCAACCCGAACCCTGCTGAGCAGGACGGAGGCAAACAAATGACATGTCTCACATCTCCCTGTTTAGGTGTGTGCTCACAAAGCCCTTTGTGTGTGCGTGTGTGTGTGTGTGTGTGTGCGTGTGTCTGAGGTTGAGTGTGTGTCGAGCTATGTTTGTCTCTTGGTATCCTCCCTCTGCAGACATGGCCCTCTCACTCACCACCATGTGTTTCTGATTACTGTGCTAAATTCCTCTCTCTCTCTCTCTCTCTCTCTCTCTCTCTCTCTCTCTCTCTCTCTCTCTCTCTCTCTCTCTTTCTCCACAACCGCCCGCCCCTGGAGCGTCACGTCACCGCCGCCGATGCGGTGTCCCGTGAAGCCGCAGCCAGCGGCGCACGTCTGCCGCGGGAAAAAGCTCCGTTGTGAAAAGATGGCGGCGTAATAAACCGACCCCTCGACCCCGATGGGAGCTGCCATGCAACCTCCTCTTCGTGCCGGATGATATGTTAAGTGTGTCCTGGACAGCTTGTCAACAAACACATCGGGGGAACCCAATGAACGGCGCGCGCTGCGGTTGTTTTAACCCCAGCAGGGCAGAGCACATTAATCACAGTTAAGGCAGCGACGATGATGAGGTGTTTGGTGGTCGGGCTCCAAATAGCTGGTAATGGAGCTGCAGCTCGTGGAGGTGTCTCGCTGTTGGGTCCATTTCAGAATGCAAATAGTTGTGTGGCACATGCAGCGGAGGCCACCAGACCGAGCGGCTCGGGATCCGAGCTTCAGAAAGACGCAGCGGGGCTCGGGCTCAATGCTAACGTCAGTATAGCGACGCGATAGCGGGGAACATTCTACTATGCTCATGTGAAATGTCTTCGTTATTCAAAATCATTATGCCACGGCATAACTGCTGCTGGACAGAGAAACTTCAAGAAGCTTGTCCTCATTTGGAAATATTAATAAAAAAGGTGGTACTATACATGTATGGAGGCGGGTCACATCGCTGTCCTGCAAACATTTCACAATAAAAGCCTCGCATTAACAAGTTCTGTCCACAGAAAAGTGTGAGAGGCGTCTTATTTTTTAAATGAACAGAAGGTGTTGAGTAGAAAAGAAATTATTGACTTTTTTCATGTGACATGAAATATTTTCCTTCTCTTCGTCTGTTTCTGCTGTGAACCATGCAGCTATAGCACAAACAGGTGAGAGTTTGCGTCTTGAGAGAGACTCAGACGAGCATCATGGCGACCGTGAGTCGAGCCTCCAGCTCAACGACACCAGCAGCAACATGCTATCCGGCCTCCATGAGGCCATGTCGCTCTGTGACCCGACCGGGCCCTTCCAGCACAGCCGTACACTTCAACCGGAGTGTTATTGACGCATGACATCACTCACAGGGCTACATAGCCGCGCGACTGCGGTGGAAGCATATTTTCACAGTGTAGAATTTAATATCTGATTATTTATCTTCGAGTTGAGGAACAGGTTGTCTCGTCCCTTCCGTTCTGGCACCACAGCAGCAGTGACATTTAGGAGAGGAGTTATTTTCAGATCTCCCGACTGCGGCTGCCATGCAAATACGCCGATCGAAATCCAATATTTAATATTTATGTCGCGCCGGTGTGGCGAACCGTAGCCAGCGGTTCAGCGGTGGAGCTGGAGGCATCTCAACAACAACTGAAAATACCAGATATTATTTTCTCCTTCCCCCTCAAACAACGCATCCCAGGGTCACACGTCGCCGGCAGCGTTTGGCATTCCAGGCGAGGCCGGAGCGCCCCGCCGGGCCGAGCGGAGCAGCCGCAAGGCCGGCGCACGTGGGCGATCGGTTTCACGGTGAATACCAAATGTGAGAGCGCATCCGAAACCCTGAGAGATGAGACAGGACATTAAAGCTACAGTCCCCGGAGGGAGGAGGAGGAGGAAGAAGAAGAAGACGGCGGCGGCGGCGGTGGGGAGGGAAGAGCACCGGGGGAAGAGGGAAAAAAGAAAAAAAACAGGTGGCAGCACTTCAAAGCAGGAGAGGTTTATGAATTATGGGAGATAATGTGACTGCTGACTTCTGTAGGGGGTCCCAGCAGTGCCGGGTATCATTCTTTAGGGACAGAATAACTTTACACTGCAATAAATAAGAGACATTTCCATGCGATCTGAGGAGTGTAAAATAAGAGGCTGGAATCATTCCGGCAGTGATCTCAGTTCAGGTGGCGTGTCGTTCTTTAGATAATGAAATCATTTCCTCTTCCTGCAGACTGAATTAAGTGAGCAGCAGCAGCCAAAAGGAATTAAGTGACTCATTTCTCACAAAAGAAAAATAATACCGTCCTTATCCACATAATTCAATTGCCATTAATGCTACTGCAGGACCAATCATTTGTCTTAGAGAGGCGATTATTAATATCCATAGGTCATTTCAGAGGATCATATTTAAAACAGAAGGAAAGTCATGATGTGTACAGCAGCAATGTGTGTGTGTGTGTGTGTGTGTGTGTGTGTGTGATATAAATTGAGTCAAATGTTTTATCACATCAGTGTGTTACAATACAGTTGCATTTCAAGCTATTTAAAAGTGGCATGTGTGTCTGTGTGTTTGTGTGTCTGTGTGTGCATGTGTGTGTGTCTGTGTGTGCATGTGTGTGTGTGTGTGTGTGTGCGTGTTGACTATAGATGTCCTGTGAACAGTATTGTTTGGATGTGTCCGTGTGACACTAAGCGACGGCTTCACTAGACTAAGTGATGAAGTCAGTTCAGTCTTTAGTTTTAATCCTATAAATGTTGTGTTCCAGTCCCGATGCAGATACCTGGGCTTCAGGTGGTCAATGAAGATTGCTTTCCTTTCTTTGTAGAACTAAATAAATACATAGATATGAATTGAAGAGCAAACCAAAGGAACTGAATCGGCGGCCACCGATACTCTCTCCAGCAGGCAGCTGCAGCCCGACATGGGAGTTCAGTGTCGGTGCTGCTGTGGCACTCGGAGCTCAGTGCTACATGTTTAACAGCCGTTGGGCTTTAGTGCTTTTTGGCCATCGGTAATCTTGACATCACTGTGAAGAGCGAGTTCCACTGATTCTAGCGGTGTGTGTTTGTTGTATTTCAATATTTATTGAGTTATGACTCCAAGAAGAAGTGGCGTGAAAAGATCTATTCAGAGTGAATTGCCTCTATCTGAATAGTGGATTTGTATTATTGAACGTATAACCATGTTGTTCATAAACAATGACATCATTAGCTGTTGTAGTTATTCGTCCATCACTAAAATGCTTCAATGCAAAGAGAATTATGTTCACGTTTTCTGCTCTGAGCCGTTCGGCCTTTTCTCAATGCATTGATTTGTCGGTGTATTTGTTTAGCATGTCTTGTACAGTTGTTTATGATTTCCCAGCCTCTGCTCTCCATCATGCACAAACATCCATTATGCTTTTCTGTAGCAGCTTTGAGCTTTAACTTTGAAGGATATTTCTAATCCTCTATGCCAATGTATTCATAAATCGTCTGCTCAGACTTGAAGCACAACTCTAAGGTTGCAACACATAATGGTCTTAAAGTATTTACAGAGCTTAGTAAGCATTTGCTGCATAAAGGATGAAGAGACGATATAAAAGACAATGCAGCACATTTGTTTTCTCTCCATCCAGGAGAGTCTAATTTGTATTTCCTCCTCTGCTTGTCTCCTGATTACACTTGAGGAGAATGAATGAGGGTAATGGACGATTAAGGGCAATAATAGCTAATTATTTATGTAGTACACGACAGTATGGTTTCCATTCTCCTCCATTTTGCTTATGTTTCATTTTGAACAGTTTATGGGTATTCTGGGTTTTGGGTTTGCCACAGGCATCATATAGAGTCCTGCATGAAGTATAATATTAACTATAAATACTAGTTAAGTTAGCATCACATTGGGAGTCTTGACCAAAAGCCCATGTTGTTTTCATTGGATTTTGGATTATTGCATTAAAATAATCCTCAGAAATTAACACTAATTGTATGATTCACCCAAAAAGATTCAGTATTTACAAAAGAGTGACTAACCATCTTATATCAGAGAACAAAACATTAAAATATCTTTACCACAGACATTATTTCAGACATCTGACCTAAAACCGACGTCACCCAAGTGCACAAACACTGACTATTTTCCATATTTTAAAACTCATTTCTGTTCATACAATAAAACCAACATGGCCACCATTACGTGGAACAATGAGCTGTCAGTGCACTGTCGTCCCTTCATTCTCATTGGAGATAGAGCTAACTCATGTGATTGTGAGTCTCCAATAGAAAGCTGACTTCCTCTTTTACAGTCTGGTTTGATCTTTGCTCTGACATGAGACGCTCATCTCCCGTGACTTCACGTCGGTTTCAGGTAAATGTCAAAATGAAAATACCTGACTAAATAACACAAGCTTTGGTTTCACTATTCAACCCCTTTGACGTCTACTTTCAGAGAGGACTAAAGCATGTCTGACCAGTTTAAACGTTGACCTCGTGATGGCGAGATGAAGACATGAGTTGATCAAGCGAGTTCACAAAGACAATGTCAGAAGCACATAGCTTGGTAATGTTAGACTTGTGCAGACATTTCACTAAAAAAGAAAGAGAAGACAGGCTGAGTTATTTCTCTTGAAGCCCACGAATGTAAACCCACCAGTGGGATTAGAGGAAAAGTCAGAGACACACTTAAGTCATCAGGCTTAACGGCGATTTAATTAACTCATCATTAATGACTTCATTAACATCCTCAATTAAGTCATTACTATTAATGACTTGTCAATTAATGACATGGTTGTCATTGTCAACCAATGACAACCATGTCATTGGTTGACATGTTCATGCCAATGACCCAAATTTCATGGTAAGCCATCCAACTTTTGTGAAGACAAAAATGTCATACAACAGCAAGAGATGAAACGTCAAAGGATCCCCAAGCTTTTACCCCGTATGACCATATAAGTCTGCACAAAATATTGTGTCAATCTGTGGAGTTTATGTTGACATTTCATTTGATTAATTAAAATTGTAACTTGCTGGTAGTGCTACAGGAAGACTCAGAGGATCACTGGAGCTGGTAGGAATCATCTTCTGGGCATCTTCTGGGCACCATGGATACCCACCGAACGTCATCACACTTCATCCAATAGTTGCAGCGACGTTTCCCCAAAGAAACTAAACCGACAACCTTGGGGATGTCTCGAGTTATCAACCGTGGCAGTAGGTTTTTCATCTCCAGGAATGTTCACGCCATTCCTTTCAATATGAGCAGGCGGTGGACCGATCAACCGGTCCACCGACCGACATAGCGTCTGAAATGAAGACAGTTAACTAACGCGAGCATTTGGTTCTCACCAAATACTCCGTACAAGAACCATCAAGAGTTCCTCCAATTCTCAGTAGGAGGCTGGAGCTCAGTCACACCGTTGAGTCATTACGCAGAATTTTCAATGGATTTCAATTCTGTTGATTGCTGGGTTGCAACAAGACTTTGGCAGCCCCGTTCTGAGCAATTCCAGCACCGATTTGGCTGTCAGTACATAAGTGGCCCATCTATGGTTTTTGGCAACCTGAGGCAAGTTTTCTGAGAAAAAGAGTTCATTTGGTTCCATTGATTGTTCCCCCATCCTCACAAGTCTGCTAGTCCCTCCTGCTCCACTCCACAGCATGACGCTGCCACCACCAGGCTTCGCAGTAGGGGTGCTATTAGATGGTTAATGAGCTGTGCCCAGTTTCAGCCTGACAGAGAGCTTTGTTTTATGGCTGAGAGTACAGTTTCCAGTTCGACACAAAATACCCTTCTGCCTCTTGCTTCCCTCAAGCACCTTTCAAGTGCCTTTTTGCCAAGTCCAAGCAAAGTCCAGGTCATGTACCTCTGCACCAGGAAGCCTTGTCCTTCTGGCTACTCTGCTGTCCGGCCTTGATTAATAAAGTGATAATCTCACTGTGGTTCTTCCAACATCATCTCCCATTGCGCCCAAGCAGCTCTGTAGTCCTTTTCAGTAAGCTTGTTGGATTCTTGGGTTACCTTTCTTGGCGGGCTGCTCAGGTTGGATGGACTACCTAGACGAGCTTGGGTTGATCCGGGTTTGTCTTTTCCATTTCCAACTGTCTAATATCGGCGAGTTCTTCTGAAATACTGACAAAGAAAGTACTGGCATTCGTTCCCCAGGTGGTCTAGCACTTTACAGCTCTGCCTGTGAACTCTATTATCATTTATCATGGTAGAATATCTCCTTTGACATCCATTTATTGGATCTGATGTCAGCACAGAAGTCGGTCATGGTCACTGCCAACATCTTTGACATGTAGCTTAGCGACAATAGAGCCATTCAAAGCCACTGATCCAATGCTCCCATTAACTGGTCAGGAGCAGCCACCGGCAGTATTTCCAGAGGATACATTGCACACTGAATGAATGGCCCACGGTAGAAAATGGTGACCTCGCCTTCAACTAACGCTACATGCTGGAGCTTCATTCCCATTGACTGCTCAGTGTTGACAGGCTCCTTCTAAACTTACAACGCATATAAATATTTGCCATAGAATTGTGAAATGAGCTGGGTGACCAGAAGCTCTGCATTTATCATAAAGATCTGGTGTCTCCATATTTTCTTACTCACTATGATGTGATGCATTCCTGTTGTACAGTGCCGTCCCATGGAGCTACTGGGTGTTAGCAGGTGTTGTCGAATGGTAAGGGCATACCGTAAGAATGCAGACTGCCTCCACCATCCAATGATGTCACACGCTAATTTGTATTATATATATATATATATATATATATATATATATATATATATATATATATATATATATATATATATATATAGTTTACAGGCCTTATGTACACAGTATGTGTGTGTGTGCCTTTGTCTGTTAATGTGCTCGCAGTGCAGACAGCAGACAAGGTTGGGTGTGAGGCCGGAGCTGCACTTTTCTCACATGCGTTTCTTTTTCTACTTTATGGTTCCAGAGAGACCCTCAGACTTGCACTTCCTCTCTCCCTCAGGGGCGAGGAGAATTCAAATTAATTACTAAAGTCAGAAGACCATGAAGTCCATGAAGACCATGACCACCAGAAGACATGTGCATATGGCGTCTGATGTGTGCTTCTGCAGGTGTGGTCAAAGCGGACTTTGACTACTCAAGTGTACATTCTAATTGTACTAAAAAACATGTGCGTGTGTGTGTGTGTGTGTGTGTGTGATCAGTAGGCGGCCTGTGCCAGGTGTGATTTCATTCTCCCTGCAGTCATGGGTCTGTGAGATCGCTTTAGACACAGTTTCTACCACCCACTGGTAGACAATGGTGCGCTCCTCCCATCCAGACAAAGTGTGTGGATGTGTTAGTGTTGTTGCACAGTGTACAATACTCCTGCAATACCATCTGTGAGCGTGTGTGTGTGTGTGTGTGTGTGTGTGTGTGTGTGTGTGTGTGTGTGTGTGCTTGTGTCACCTTATAACCGTGTTATTTAGCTTTGTACTTTTTCCCGCGTTGAATCGGCCTGCAAGCATTTTGTGCGTTTGTTTCCGTCCGTAATGGTGTAGCAGTACAAGGGCGAAAGTGTTTGTGCGTGTGTGTGTGTGTGTGTGTGTGTGTGTGTGTGTGTGTGTGTGTGTGTGTGTCCTTTCGTGTAGGGGGAACCTGAGGGAGGCCCCGAGGCTTTTACGAGGTCAGCTTCCTGCAGAGTGGAACGGTGAGCAGGAGATAATAATAGCCAGGTCAAGATTCAATTATTTGCCTGGGGATTAACCTTATGGGGTCTTTCAGGAAGGTCAGTGGGTGGTGAGCGGTTTTAGTCTCCTGAAACAGAAGCCACTTACAAAGCTCTTTTATTATTGTGAAGTCGCCTGGCCATAAAGATCTGGAGGCTGAGACTAAAGGGCAGAGCTGTACAGGTCAGACTGAGTGTAGTTTAATGTAGTTAAACATAGATAGGAGCTGTGGAGCAACAGAAATAAGCAAATAAAGAAGAGAGAAGAAATCTAGGGCTGGGCTTTATGCCCACATGTATGAAATTTCTCTTTACGATAAAGCTTTTGGTGGTTCAATGCATAAATAATCTATACCGAATAACCATGAGCCTATTTTTGTATATTCCTGTGTGAATTTAAATCTTGAACAATGTATGAACCTTAATGCAAAATAAACATGACTTGCTGATAAAAATGTAATGTTTTTATATGCATGCATAACAAATGCAAATTTAAGTACACTGAGGTCCATAAGCAGAATAATTTGTTTTTCTTTTGAGCTTCTTGTTGTCAATACAGACAACATATGTCTCATGATATTGCAATATGATTTAATTATGGTATGATATTGGATTATGTTATCATATTTACACTGACATACAGATAAAAAGTGTTTGTTATAAATATTTAGTAGACCTCAGTGCTGGGCAATATATTTATATTATATCCATATTGTGCTATGAGATCAGTTCATGTTAGATTTTAGATATTATAATATGGACTAATCATTTCCTGTTTTTAAAGGCTGTATTTTCTGACGCTACAGCTATTTTATAAGTATTTCATAATTAATTATTTTTATTTAAAATAATTAATACAAATTTTAATAATTAAAACTTATATTTATTTTATAATTTAATTTCTTTTTTTAAAAACACTACATGTATCATCATTGTATCATATATTCTAATTGTATTACAATTAAACTATCAGTTACGTCGGGACCAAATCAATTTGTTTCATTCCTTTTTCCAAGATTAAAAGTTACAGCTATTTCATAATTTACTTGTTTTTCACAAATACGCTGCATTTAGCACTGAAGGCACAGGTAGAAAATCCACAGCTGTCCACTGGATGATTGACATGTTGATGTCCTGGGTTCAGGCCGGTCCGCCTCCTCCCCTCCCTGTGATTGGCAGACGTTTGCGGGGCGTGACTTGTGTACTTCCTGCTCGTTTTGGGGAGCTGCGTGCTGCGTTCATACCAACTCCTGCGTTAGTTAGCGCGGGCCGGTCATCGCACTGCAACGCTGCAACGCTGCAAACGGCTTCTGCACCATCACCCGTCAAGACGCCGTGTTGCAGATATGCACAATCTCATATTTCTATTGTTGAGTGATAATCGATATGACGAACTACCTTCATTTTTTGATCCTTTCATTCTCTGAATTAGCCACTCGCACACATCTCCATGTGGATATTCTATCGCTTGATTTCATTTCCTGAAAATGCTCCATATCATAATATGTGTGGCCGATCGATATTACGTCCCATTTTTATCTGCCAGGTACCAGAAGGATCACACTAAGTGCAGGAGTGTTGCTGTTACTTCCATTAATATGTGTCTTTGCCAACTGAGCCAGCAGGAGCCCCAAAAACACACACACACACACACACACACACACCAGCACTTACACTCCGTCTCTATCGCAGCGCAGCGTCGGGAGATGAAAGATGAGACAGAAATGTGAACTTCACAAGAGGGGAACACTCACACCGTCAGCGGCGGCCAGTTGATGCGAGTGAATTAATCATCTGCACGTCGGCTTCCAAAACACTAGCGCGTGAGCTAATGGAGGAAGTTCTGCTGCACGAGGCGAGCAACCAGCGCGTTGATGAGCAGCGCCGAAGACACGTACGCGGCGAGTCCTTCGGCTGCGGGCCGCTCCACTACCTGCCTGTCAGCCGGCATGTCATCCGCCCTGTGTTTCTGATGCTGTCTCTCTCGCCCTCTCTCTCTCGCCCTCTCTCTCTCTCTCCCTCCCTCAATGAAGTCTTGGCTGAGCGAATGAGAGATGAAAAGAAAACAAAATGCCTTTTGATCCGGCAGCCTTGTGTTACAGCTCTGTCAAAGAGCATTACCATGATAACCCGACCAAAAAAAAAAGAAACAGCCAAGGGGTATCAAAGCCAGATATGCGGAGCTTTAATGCACAGACTATTAATGCACAGGCAGAGTACAGACAGGCGGACTGAATATGAATGCAGCCGACTGGACACAGCATCCCTGCCAAGTGCCCTTTTCATTTTCATTCTCTTTCTTCATGTTTCCTGTAGCCGGCAGTACAAAGACTTCTCATTCCAGCCAACAGCGTATTTCTTTTTCTTCTTCCATTCGAGGCTGCTCTGATCAAATAACTGTGAACTGCACACAACGCTGCATTGTTGGGAGTTGCACTGTTTCATGTTTGATATATTCACGGAGAGAGATATTACCCTCGTGTTATGGAGAGAGGAGAAGAAAAATAACACGGGGAACTTTGAAAAAAACTGCCGGGAAGATGAGTTTCCTTCACTCCCGTGTGAAACACGCCTTCCACACGATCGTCTTTCAAACTCAGACATTAGGATTTCCATCCCGGCTGTCTCCGGGTCAAAGCGGTGAGGTCACCTGGATTTAACAATCAGATTTGTGTGTGACGCTGTGTGTTTAGCTATTTGTGTTGTTAATTTTGTCAGCAGCCTGATGATTTTTAATAGAATTTAGTCTCCCGGTCTCAGGGACGAGGCTGTTTGGTAACGGCGCACAAAAGATCGTTTGGTCGTGATGAACGCAGCGTGAAAGCAACAAAGAAAAAGGCCGGTAATTACTCTCAGAAACAGAGTGTTTTTTGAGAGTAAACTGAATGAGTGAACAGCTGAAGAGTCGCCCAGAGAACCCGACAACAAGAGAGGAACGAGTCAAGCCGTCTCGGGTGGAGGATGGAGGAGTTGGAGAGGCACAGACTCGTGCTACATGAGCCACACGAGCACCGCGGTTGAGTATGAAGCAAATAACACAATGTGCTGCTTTTTTTTTTTTTTTAGCCATCGCCGCCTCTTTTTTCTTGAGTGTTTTGCATCAGGGGAATCGTGAGCTGCAGAGTGACACGACTATGTGAGCCCACCGCCGGGCCACCGGGGGAGTGAAGGACCAGGAGGAGGGAAGAGGAGGTCAGATGGACTGATAGATAACTCACTGATTGGACCGTTTTGGCGACGTCATCCGACATCATCGGTGGCACGCGAGCCCCACCATGGGGAAATCAAGTCCTGGTGACTGGCAGCAAGATATACAGCCCATTACTGGTGTCAGCGAGGGTTCATGAAGACGTAACGGACAGGGAGCATTATTAGCCGAGACCACGACTCCACCGCAGCGTATGAATAATGACCGACAGGTGGAAACTGGAGGGAATTACAACAGGGGGAGGGTACTTGTAGATGTAGATATGCGCTACCATGGCTACAACGCATGCTTGCATCAATATATCAATATATATGCAACCTATACAGGTACATTTTAATATTGCTTCCTTGACATTTCACAGTCAGCAGATGGATTTAATAAAGGTTTAGCCTGAAGGCCTTAACACACCTTTTTCGTGCAGTAAATTTGCACTGAAATGTATTTGTTCAAAATAGTTTTTACTTTAAGACAGAACTGAATATGATGCTTCATATATATATATATATATATATATATATATATATATATATATATATATATATATATATATATATATATATACATATATATATATATATAAAAATATATATATATATATATATATATATATATATATATATATATATATATATATATATATATATATATATTCATATTTTGCTTTGAAGCAACATACATTTTCCTGAGCATTCACACTGCACATGATGGAAACTTTTTTTGTCCTTTTAACTTTGACCAACGCAGACCAGATTCATTCTATCTGATGTTACCTTTCACAATAAAAGCGCTAGACTTATACACTCTAAGCGTGAATCAGAGGGAACTCAAATTCACACATAGCATTTCATTAAAATGAAACTCAATAAAAAGGTTTACAATAGTTTAGGTTATACAACAGTGTAGCTGACTGACAGACTCCGCTAGTTTGTCTTTGAGTATTTGTTTTTTTCCTGTTGTTCACTTGTGCTTGCGACGTGTAAAAGCTTCCACTTAAGTTTTAAGTTTGAAACTTTCAAAGTCTTAGGACTGCGGTACTGGCCGCACCCAGCCTGCAGAACGGCAGAAGTCACACAGTAAATGGTGGATACCTTCACGCACGGATATGCTTGTTGATGATGTCATTGCCGCACCTGTCCGCAAACCTGTTTTAATTAAATGTACAGTCTGTACAGTAAATGGCATCGCCTGACCTTTGATCCTCAAAAAGGAAGAAACCTTCAGGGAGGATCCTCCATCAGGATGAGCAGAAGCAATAGATGCTATGTGTACACAATGAACAATATAACACATTCAATGCGTATGAAAGAAAGTATTCATACTGATAGTAATGGCACAAATAATACAAGAACACATAATAGTACTAATAATAACAGCAGCATTGCACATACTAATAATAGAGAGCAGTAATAATACAAAACATGTTTTCACTATTAATCTACTTTCCTCCCGGTGCAACAACAGCTCTGGTCCGTGTTGGTAATGCATCACTTAGTTCACAGTTACAGCCTGAGTATTTAGCGTGCCAGACCTCTGATGAAAAGATTCCTGTTGAGCAGTAATCATACCGTATTCTGCAGCTGCTGTGGGCTGTTTAGTGACTGCTTTTCCTTCCTTATCTCTGGTCCTGACAGCATGAATAGTTGTTTAGTGCAGGAACCCTGCAGATCTCTCTCTCTCTCGCTGGAGACAACACACATGGAGCAGCGTCAAGCACAACTCGATTTAATATACAGCCGGCATTATTAGATCAGTGGAAATGAATAAAAACGTCACACCAATTCAAGATTCAATCAAAACATCAGTTCCATGATAGCGTAGCTTTTTATTAGCACTGTGGCTACCGGTAGGAATAACACCTGTTGATCCTTCCAACTGACATGAGGTGTTTTCAAGACCAGTGGAGGGCGGTCAGGGCTAAGCCTTCTCTGCTGTAATTGTATTTCAAAAATACACTACATGTATTATTATTTACTTATTTATTTTTTTCCCGCTTAGCTTATTTCCTCATTGCAGAGCTCCTGTCTTCCTCTGTTGCTCTGCTTCAAGCTTGCAGTGCTGCTTCCAGTGCAGCTTGTTTTAAGGAGAGCTCTTATCCAATCAGATTTCACCTTTATGTCTCTATGGAAGCAGAGCGGCTTCAAACTGACCAATCAGATCTTTAGTTTGACATGCTGGGCGTATCCTTTGACGTGCCAGCGCCAGCATGCTAGCCCTGGATGTGTGATTGGTCCAGCGTGACTTCTGTGAACAGAAAGCTACCGAGCTGCTCGCAGACGAAACATAAGGGAAGTTATGAAGTGTTTAGTGTTTTGCTTGTTTTAACACTTAATGGCTAAAGAAGGAGGAGAAACAGACTTGGTGGTGGATTTACTTCATGCCTTACTCCTGGGGTGTTGCATGTTTAGCAGTGACCATCCTCACTGGCGTCCATGAAGCGCACCGATAAACTGAACAACCACGTCATTGAACTGTTGAAGTTGATGCAGCTGCTGCTGAGAGGACCCTGTTTTACAGTGAGATCGCTCGTGAAGAGGATCTGGGAATATTTCACACACATTTTGTACCATATGTCTCTGCAGACTGCTGCTACATCTAGAAAGTCGGAAAAATCCACATATCAGCTGCACGGGTCAAAGTTCAGAGGGAAAAAAAAGTAGCTGCTTGTAACCCGAGTTTTACGATCGTGAATATCATTCGTTGTGATTGGCTCGTGATCTTGTGTGTGCAGTTTTAGTGCCGCAGTTTTGTTGGATTGTTTTGACATGTTTTGTTATAACTTTAAGCTATTGTATTGAGTACTTGAACAGCTCTTTAGGAAGCAGTGCTCTGATGTACAGTGGTTTGATGAAGAGGTGTAGCTGGATCTAAAACACTCGCGTCACGTTTCTGACACCGTTATCAGGTCTCACCGTTATCAGGTTTGGTTTTGATCAAACCGTGATCTCGTACTCTGAAGTTCAAACACATCTTGTGTACATGAAAAGATGAACTGTCTGAGTTCTGATCGCCTGCCCGAGTCCTCCCTCTCTGCGTGTAAACGTTACAGTAAATACTCAACCAAAAGCAATTTTCTACATTTTATTTGTTTCCAGTCTCCCTTTCATTTTTCCCTTTTATGCCAATGTGTGTGAATGTGACAACAATATGATGACACACTGTGTGTTGTCTCGCTGAGGCCCATTTCTTTCCCCAGAGATGAAACACCTGAATCAGAAGAAGAACATCGTAATTTAAAGATCAATGAATAAAAATGAGTGGAAGATCTCAAGAATAAGAAGCTAAAGGATGAAACTAACAAATATTTATATCAATATCAATAAGGCTGTGGTAAAGCAGTGTAATATACTGCTTTCCAACTGATAAACAAATGCATTTAATGTGCCAAGGGGCTGGCTGAATATAAATAGAAGGACGAGAGGGCTTAATTGGTGTTCTCTTTCTGTGGAGGAGGAAACAAAGGTTGAAGAGTGGGTCATAAATATAAAAATTAACAATTCAGTTCTAAAGCCACCAAGTGCAGGATTTTAATAGTATATATGCAATGCATTCTGGGGGTAGCATTACTAGAAAGTAACCCAGGCAGCCTGCAAGAAGGTTTTATTCCACCAGTACAGTGTTCATCTCTGTCACATTTTAGTCATTTGATTATTTAGTTTCAGTGATTGGAAACTAAAGATGTTTTAGTTGAGTGTGTGAAATTCTAGACTTTTTCTATATTTTCCATTTGTGTGTCAACATTCTAGTGATATTATCTCAAATGTCTTTTTTATATTGCTGTGAAAACATCTCCTACAAACACCAAAAATAGCCTTTTACAAGATTAGATATTGGCAACAGAAACACCATTATAGAAGACTGAATGGATCGCAGTGTAAGTCTAAATGTAGTGGACACCATCAGCTCGGTAGTTCCCAGATTACCTGTGGAACTGTAGGAAAAATGAACACTTTCATTTTCAGAATTTTAGCGATAGCATCCCAGCGCTAACGCTGCAAGCAATTCTTGTGAAACTCAAGCAGTTGGCTACATGCTCCAAACAAGCACTAACGTTAGAATTCAACATTATTGTGTTGGTTTTGTTAATATTGTGTGTAATAAATCAATGCATGAGAAACATTGGTTATTGTTATCTCACCTTTGTCATCTTGTAGTGTGCTAACCTGTAGAGCTGTTTGGTTTGAAATCATGTTAGCATGCTAACCTCTACAGCTGTTTAGTTTGAAATCATGTTAGCATGTTAACCTCTATAGCTGTTTAGTTTGAAATCATGTTAGCATGTTAACCTCTATATCTGTTTAGTTTGAAATCATGTTAGCATGCTAACCTCTACAGCTGTTTAGTTTGAAATCATGTTAGCATGCTAACCTCTACAGCTGTTTAGTTTGAAATCATGTTAGCATGCTAACCTCTACAGCTGTTTAGTTTGAAATCATGTTAGCATGCTAACCTCTATAGTTGTTTAGTTTGAAATTCTGTTAGCATGCTAATTTCTATAGCTGTTTAGTTTAAATGCATTCAGTCAATAAACTTGTTCCCGTCTCCCTTCTTACAATAGATTACATTACTTACCGCTTCCAACAGACCAACAGATACGTTTGAATTACCATATCATTTGTGATTCATTTATCGACAACAATTGCAATACATCAGTCAATTCTTGTTTTTTAAGAACTTTTATTGAGTTTTAGTCTGGTTTTCCTACTGAAGTCCACTTTTCCTTCCACTAAATTTTTTTGTTGATGGAACTATGTGTTATACACAGTAAATGTAGTCCATCATTTGCCGGTGGGTCCTATCCCCTGTGATGCGGCTGCCTGGTGCTAAATGACCCGTGATGGCGTTCCGGTGTTCTGGATCCTCTGTCGCACAAAACAGCTGGCGAGAGCGTCTCATTCAGTAAATGTCAATCAGACCTGGATACAATCCCCCCACTGCTCCTGTTATTTGCGGTGTATAATTCAATCTTTATAATCTTTTTTCCAACAACAGCCAGAGTCAGGATTTTCTCAGCGACTCTGGGGTCGTGCTACGGGAAGTGTTGCAGCAGCGTTGTGAGCCGAGATGTCATTGCCGACTCTTTGCTGCTGTTCCCATTATAAAAGATCAAGTGAAACAGCAGCTGCTTTTCTGCCTCTAGAAAGCTGTGATAATAATTGTGTGTGGTTTCAGTGAATGTGTGTGGTTGGCAGGACACTGTGAATGTCTGAGAAAGAGAAGAAAGAACCATGAAAACACAACGTTACTACTTGTGTCAGTCGTACAGTATCATTTCAACTAAACGCTTCTGTCCATAAAAGGAAAGAAACGTTTTCCAATATAAGCAGGAGCGCTACGATTTTGGCCACGCTATACCATCCACTGACAGACGCACACCTATCGGCCTATCCCAGATCATCTCAAGGTCAAAGGGAATTTTCACTGTAAGGCAATATGCTCCAACAGACTGTCCCAGGGTCTGTTTAATATGGCGGTAATATCATGCTGAGTTAGCCTTTAGAGCCAACCGCCATTACTTTCTCACAGCGAGCGATGAGAGACCACAGTCAAGAGCACATGTAACGGCACAGTCAGCTGAAGTCAGTCTTTCCTGTTATTGCTTCGTATACTATGTGACATAAATTTCACATAAACTATTATTATCTCCACCCAGATAGAATTCGCTGCTTCTAAAAAACACATGTGCGCCCTAAAGGATCCTATCAGGCCTCGGCGTTCTCTTCATTTCATACCTCACACTGTTATTTAGCGTTATCTAAATAAACAATCAGCAAATCCTATTGGATTGCGCACTCTCCATAAATAACAGTGTCAGATTGAATTTATGTCTGTTGAATTTATGTTTTAACTGCATCCACATAAGTATGTTATCATGTTAAGTTGCCTGGCTTCGTTGGAAGGTCACAAAAAAAACCCCAGCTAAATAATTAGCAGGGGGTTGTGTGCCGGACTGTTTCTTGGCCACGTGGAGTGACCAGGACTCCAGGAAATCACTACGCCCGGGGCAAGAAATCCAGTAAAACCAAATGATGTTGCTTTTAGGCTTTGGACAAATAAGATATAATGTGTTTAATAGTGTGGTTTAGAGGTGCTGGCGGGCAGATTTTGTTACCTTTACACAGAGCCAGGCTAACTGTTTCCACCTGTTTTCAGTCTTTATGCTAAGCTAAGCTGGCGGTTGCATGTATATGATAGAGGTGTCTGTCTTCTCATCCAACTCTTGACAACAAAGAAAATAAGTGTATATCCTTAAAGCTACTTTGATTCTGTGTAGATTTGGCGGTCCCTGTGGACGGAAGTGGTAGTGTTGACGAGCCCCAGAGTCCTTTTAGAGAAACTCTCATTTTACTGCTGCAGGATCCGGCAATCCCCTCGGACCACTGGGGTCCGAGCTGAAGGAGTTCCTGGTGAACCACACGATGTTATCTGATGTCGCAATGAATAAAAACCCGGAGTCACCGATGAGAAGCATAAAGAATAACTACATATAAATACATGTAGGTCACATAGAGGCATCAGTGTTTAACTGAGACTGTTTCAGAACCAATTAAAGGTTCCTCACAGGTAATTAAAAAATAAAAAGTAGTTCTAGTTCAGTCGTGTTAATTGGATTTTTTGGTGAGTTAGTTTTGCATTAATATTCTTACGTCCCAGCCTGTCCAAAATGTCATCAATTTCTTCCTACTTGATATGAATCTGAGAAATTAAAAATGTAGTATATCAATTCTTGACTTGTGACCAATAACTTGTTTAGTGACCTTTGACCACCAAATTCTAATCAGTTCGTTGTTGAGTCCGGATGGACTGTTGCGCCAAATTTAAAGAAATTCCCTCTAATTGCTGCTGAGATACAACAGTCAAAAGTACGAAACAAAGGAACATTTGGTGTTCTGGTGTATTGATGGCAACAGGGAGCATCAGTTGTAAACGTTTGACCTCGATGAGACCAGTATCCAATTACTAAGTGACCATATATGCATGTAAACCCGGCTATTGACTTTGTCTGAACAGCTGGTGGAGAGCCGGCTTGCAATAATACACCGTCAATGCCATGCTTCACTTTACGACTGACATCATTGACACATGTTTCGTTGTTTTGGCTCTGAACACCGGCACACCGGATTTGAAAGGAAACACTGACGATGAGGTTGAAGTGTCAACGTTCTGCTTTATTGGAGGGCTTTCTTTTATTCGGTTCAAAGACACGCTGAGCTGCATTGAAGTCAGCTGACTGACTTGGCGCTTCAAGAACACTCAAACACTTGGCCCTGAAAACATTTAGTTGAATTGTCTTCATGTCCAACGGAACTTTTCCTCCAGTAATGATGTGAAGAACCTCAAACACCCTTAACGTCAAATCAGTCGACACATTTTGTTCAACTCGACAGCAAAGTGCTGGAGTCGAGTCAACAGAAAGTAAAACACATGACCTAATGTCCTACAGCAAGACTTGGTGACTCTACAGGTTGTTACGTTCTGTTTGAGGAGACTGTACACAGGAATACATCATTTCATAGTAACAATGGATTAAATGACTCCATGTTTATGAAAGGAGAGCTCTTGTCAGGACAAACAAAATGATCACCAGACTCTGCAGTCCCCTTCAGTGCTTTAGTGTCTGTCTGCTCATTGGATAACTTAACAACCCTGAACTTTACTGTTTTTCAGCCTCATCGCTCTTATCAGCGTCGTTTCCAGCTGCAGTAGTGCTGATAGACCGACTTTATAAACCAGCTGCCCATCACAAAATGAACAACTAGGTCAACAAATGTTGCAGCTAAAGAGACAGTTCTTTCTCTCAGAAGTTGGTGGAGGTCAAAACTGAGTTCAAAGAGGAGTGACTACAGACCCTTTCACAGTTGTGTGCACGCAGTTTAGCACCGGACGTACGGAGCAATGCAAAAGCTTGCCGAGGTTTGCAAGTGCATTAACCCCCAAAGATTGAGAATGCAACCTTAACATATTGACATCCCAGATACGTCAATATGTTGAGGTTGCAATGAATTTAATGAGGGGAATCCTTCAGTGATTTCATCAAATCAAACAAACACGTCATTGTTCCTGGTCAAAGCTGTAAAAGTCTTTTCTCGTTTCCCTTTTCTTACAGAGCGGAGTCCCGCAGGGCGCGACACTTGGTTCTCTGACATTTCCAAAGGAGGGTTGAATCTTTGAGTGGGCGTGAGGAAGTGGGCTGATAAATACACAGCTATAGCTTGCACATTCCTGTAAAGGGACATTACGAGGTGTCCTCTTAAAAACCTTCAATCAGTTTTTAATGCAGACACATCTGTTTATCGAAGTTACTGCGAGTAACCACGGACGCATTTGGTTGAAGGTCACCTGTCAACATGATCACTTGCTCGACTAAAACACCTGTTGCTCTGAAAAGGTGGTGATCCTGTTGGGATTTTGTAGAACTTGAGTCCGCTGTTGGTGAAGCCTCCAGAAGAATTCAGTTCGACAACTTCTCTCGTTCTCTAACTTTATTTACTAATCGATCACAATTAAATGGACAAGCGCTGCCATCGTGATAGCAGGGAGTCGTCCAGTCAACACGCCTCTTTAATACACGGTTTTCCGTCATGAACATATCAATTCAATTCAGTTTTATTTATATAGCTCAAAATCACAAAAACAACATTTTATTCCGAGGGCTTTACAATCAGCACCTGAGATCAGAAAAAAATCCCCCAAATAAAGATAGTAAAAACCCTTTCACAGGGAAAAAAGGGAAGGAACCTTTATAAAAGTGTCATTCCAGCTGATAATATTTGATCATACATGTTGTGCTTCCAGCAGTGGCCAAACTAAATCTATTACAGCAGCTTAAGGGGAAGAAAAGAACGGCTGCTTTCTCTTCGGCCTAACGGATTATCAACAGCAAAGACCTTGTTGAGCTAAGCTTGAGCTTGGAATTTTAGAAAGAAGAGTTTTAAAGACACCAAGCGTAAGCAGCTAATCCAGAATTTGTTCTGCCCTCATCTTGTTAATGAACCTGCACAAACCTGTGTGTTGCTGCTGTGTTTCAGGGCCGTAAACAGAGTTCAGCAACCTGTTACTCTGCTCTCCACTCGTGAGCAGCAGCGAGGAAGCTTTTCCCGTTTATTTATTTCTTTTCCTCGGGTTGCCGGGAGGATAATTAATCCCGCTAATTCTCCACAAGTTGAAGTGTTTAGCTTGACTTTTCGCCGCTTGGACCCTCGCCAGGTGGAGGGATGGAAGGAGAGCTCGCGGGACGGATAGACGGAGGAGTGTCGTTAACCTTTAGATGTAATGTGTTGCAGAGTGAGGAGTATTTCCACAATCTCTCTCTGAAATTCTAAAGGTCACATTGTCAGCAGAGCAAGTTTTATGTCTTTGCTTTACAGACAGATTTCTTAATAAAGAAATGGAAAGGTGGGCGCGTAAGAACAGCTGCTGTTGACCTGCAGAGCCAGGAGCCAAACAATGAGCTCCTCAGAGGCCTTTCCGTGGCCGCCATTGGCTTTCTCCAC
>NW_027175876.1:16738957-16751457 GCF_023055335.1 Clinocottus analis
CCGCAACAGAAAATCTTCAGCGTATGAACAAATTGAAAGGAAAATAATTAAAAAGGCTGAAAAACAGTTCAGTTAATTACAAACAGTCATCTTTTGTGTGTTACTCTGGGTGGTATCTCTCATGCAGAGTACCTTTCCTGCTCACAACAACAACAATAATATCATTTTGGGTTCACACAGTATCAAAGTTTTTGTTAATTACCAGTTGAGTCTTATCTTCTTTGCACATTGTTGTCACCAGATGACACGCAGAGATATAGCAAAGGCTGCAAAAACAAGCAGTCAATCACAGTTATTAAAATGGTGATTATGACAGTGTCCTTACTGTTATCAATGTCGGCCAAAACCGTGAAAATATGAGAAAATACTGTAATCCTTCAAAGGACTCAGACGTAGTTTTGGACAGTTTCCATTCAGGATAATCTTCAAACCAGACGACCAGAGGATCGGGCTTCCTGTGACTCGTGTCAGGTGGACATGAAGTGAATGAACGGGTGAATCAGAGGAGCGTTGCAACGTCTGTGGCCGACTCCATTTTCCAAATTCTTTAAAAAGTCAATTGACAGCAATGCGACATAATAAACAATAGAGCACTCTGAACACTTTAATTCATCACCCGGTACAATACCCATTACGTTTAAGTGACTTTAAGTACTTTCATACACATTTTTATTCCATCTGTATATGTAATATTCTTCTTACAGTTTTATTTTTGATTTAGTTTTTTTCTACTGTTTATTTATATTGCTTGATTTGTATCTTTATTTACTTGTGAGCAGTGCTGCTGTAATCCTGTAATTTCTCCACTGAGGGACTAATAGAGGATTATCTTATTTTATCTTATTTTATCTTAGAACCCCAAGAAATATGTCAACCCTCTCAGTCAGAGTGGTCCATGACTGAGATGAAAGGAGGATGAAGACGGAGATGTGGAAGGACAAGAGAATATGAACAATGATATTACACATTAAAATGAATGATCCTGGACGGAGACCTGCATCACAACAACTGTCAGAATTGGACTAAAACTAACAAACTGTACATGTCGTTTACATTCATGTCCACATCAAGTCTTAAGAGATGTTCTGTGAGGTCACAACATATAACAGTTCAGCTCCTGAGATACCGTGACGGGCAGGATGTGATGTCACAGTGACCTTGAGTCAAGAGGGAAAAATGAAACACCAAAGTATGGTTAACATGTTGTACTGCCGTGTCTTTTGCAAGTGCCTGCATCATTTTAAGTGTTGATTTTAATATATATATTACAATATAGACCGATATAGACCGATACATCATTTATTTTCCATGATTAACATCATCCACCTAAAGAAAATATAGAAGCAACACCTCTGCTCCACAGCAAAGCTCCCCAGTCACATGATACAATACTCAAACATACACACATTTACTCACAATTCTCATGATAGATAGATAGATAGATAGATAGATAGATAGATAGATAGATAGATAGATAGATAGATAGATAGATAGATAGATAGATAGATAGATAGATAGATTTGTACAGATTTGTAATACTATTTAGAAAGTCATTCAAGATGACAGCAGGCTACTCCTCATCCTGTCATCATTTTATTCTCCTATGAAAGACGCCACTTGAATTCTAGCCAATATCTCTTTCACTATTACAGATAGAGTAACTGAAGCATTATGAACACATTATGAACACATTACGGTGCGTTTTCCCCTTCTGGAAACTAAGCATTGTGCATACAAACGAGTCAACACGAGCAGCATGGAGGAAAGCAAACTCACAGACTTCTGCACAGCTGCAGTTTGTTAGTTTTAGTCAAACTGTGACAGCTGTGGTTGTGATGCAGGACTCTGTCCAGCGTCATTCCTTTTAATGTGTAACAGCATCGTTGTTCATAGTCTCTTGTCCTTCCACATCATCGTCTTCCTCCTCTTTCCATCTCAGTCATGGACCACTTTGCTTTTCAAAGACATTCTCTCTTTATTTCATTTCAGGTATCTTTGTCTCAAAATGGCTTCTGACCTTTTGATTGACAGCTCACTTGAGCCAACAGGAGCTTCCCTGTTCCGTCCGCGGGCCAATGAGAGGCCGTGTTGAGAGTCAGTGCCCGCCCTTCTCCTTGGAGTGAAGACAGAGCTCTTTGCTAACCGCTGTGCTGATGACTGCCGCTCTGTGTAGCCGAGGACGTTCCCTCACGGCGACATGCTGCTTTCGTTTGCTTTCCTCCATGCCGCTTGTGTTGACTCTTTTGTATGCACAATGCTTAGTATCCAGAAGGGGAAAATGCACCATATTGTGTTCATAATGCTTCAGTTACTCTGTGCCTGTAACAGTGAAAGAGATATGGGATAGAATATGAGTGGTGTCTTTCATAAAAGCCGAAAATGATGACACCTAGAACAGTAGTAGTCTATTTATCCTGAATATGTGATCATATGGTTACCGGGTGTCCTTTGGAAAACACTTAGACATTCTCTGAGGAAAAACATGTGTGTGATCTTCTCTGAGGCATGTTTGGCAAATTGTAACTTGGGCTAAGGCTTCATGCTGTGGTCCCATTGTCTTTGTCATCAATAAGTGAATCTAATAAGTTCCTCTTCAAACCTCGATTACTCAATGCCAGTAGCACTTACTGTGATTCTGAAAACAATTCCCTTTGAAGGTAAATGAGATCAAAACCATGCGCGTCCTCTGAATGGTAGAAGAACAGCGTTCAATGAGCTCCGGGCAGCCTTGGATCGGCGTTTGAGGCTCCTTCAACAGGACTGATGAGAGCTTTACATAGTGAACCTAACAAAACATGCCAAAGGTTTATTTTTGAATTCAGTTGATTTTGTATAGCCCAAAATCTCAAATACAAAGGGCTTTACAATAAGTACACATAACATCCCTGTCCCGGGACCTCACATCAGATCAAGAAAAACTCTCCCAAATATAGCTAGTAAAAAGCCTTTCACAGGGACCCATCCCTGTCCCCGGATGGACAGAAGCAATAGAAGTCATGTGACTAGAAGGTAACAGAGTTACAGCACGTCACATGAATATAATGAGTAGTATACGCATGGCCCACGATCCAGATCGCCTCAAAGGGTTGAGGACAATAATGTCCATTGTCTGTGGACAAGATCAGCTGATTCTCAGTCTGTGAAATTTCGGTCACCTCTATTGTTGCGTTAGCTGCCCCGGAGCAGGACATCTGAAAACCCTGACAAATAAAACTGTGACCCAGATGGGGAAAGTAATATGAGCGAGCTGACCCTGTGAGCTCAGCTGGTCTGACCTGAGGCCTAAAATCAACAGGTCTGCCCATCTTGTGCTGCGGGGCAATCTTAGAGGTAGCTGAACCTTTGACCGCGCGCGCTCTCAGCGGGATAAGATGAAGAGGTTGTCAGTTGTCTTAAAGCAAGCGCAGTCTTCTTCGACCCCCCCCCCCCCCCCCGCCCCTCCACCTCTCCTTTTCTTTTGCGCTCGCCTTCGAAAAATCTGGAAGCCATCACGGCTCCTTCATATCTCCCCCTGGCGAGATATGAAGTGAGCTCACATTATAAATATCTCCATTCCGTCTGATTGCCCTCCAAATAAGTCACACTGTTCAAACAAGCAGAGAGCGCCGCTCCACCGCCTCCCATTGTCTGCCGCTGAGCTATTGACGGCGCGGTTGACGATTTATTATAGGCACCTTTCCCCGGTGACCGATAAGCATTGTGATGGATGCAGGATTTTACTGTGCCAAAATGGCTTTATCTCCCCCCTCCAAGCTACTATCTGCAGCGGCTGATGAGCTGTGCTTAGTCTCTCTGCTCTCCCTTTTCTTTCCCAGCCCTTCTCCCCGGTTGCCTCGTCTCTCAGATGGCAAACCGCTGTGAGTCTTATCCTCCACAGAACCCGTTTCACCAGGAACAAACGTATTCTATTATTTACTGATTTAATTATCTATGCACTTTGTGGCTTCTTCCATTCTCTCCGCTTTATTTCCTAGTGTTCTTTATCTGTGCTTTTGTCGGCGCCCGTGCGGCGTTTCGCTGAGCAGAGACGCTTTGGCGTTTTCTCCCTGGTGCACGTTTCACGTTGTTATTTTACGCTCCAGATGCAATATCCTGCTATTTAGAAACCCGACTATCAATCATCTCAATTGTTGCTGGCAAACTTCAAAGCGCTTTTCGACTTGCTGCTCATTTTCTTTCTATTAGTAACACTCAAGTGGATTGAAATACAAAGGAGCCGGGATTACAGAATGACGTGTGTGTGTGTGCGTGCGTGTGTGTGTGTGTGTGTCACTGTGTGCATGTGTGCGTGCCTGCTTAAGGAGCGTGGGTCTGCAGATAGAAATTAGCAGCAGAGTGACAGAAAATGTCTTCGCTCGGAGCTAAAAGGTAGAACGTGTTGTCTTTTCCACTCTGCTTGATGTTTAATTAATGTAGATTTGTTCCTCTTCTTTCTCAATACATCGGTGTGTGTTGTTTGACGTGAACTCAATGTGTCTGTGTGTGCGTGATGCAGAGCAAACTGATTAAAGTTTTAGTCCTTTTACACTGACACCTTGCAGGTTAACCGTTACTCTGAGGTGATGCTATCGGTTTAGAACGACACTGAGATCGGCTGGTTTCTACATTTTCAACTTTTAAAGCGAAGTCTACTCTAAGTCCTTGTCACAGTTTGTTATGTTGACGGGTTGTGACCGGTTCTACCCATCACCGGCTGCAGAAAGGCCAACGGTTAAACACAGAGAACACGTTTGACCGGTTAAACACATCAGTCTGTAGGTTATTGTACCGTCTACGCGGAGCATTTCCATGTGTGTCCAGCAGTGTTTCTCTCCTGGAAGCAGACAAATATGCGTCATCTGATCATCTCTTCTTATCGACCACCGATCAAACTATTCAAGCTGATCGATGGGCCTGATCAAAATGTGATGATAAACTTCTGCAACACCAACATAACAGAGAATGATAGGGACTTAGTGCACCAAACAACATCACCGGATGGATACAGCGCTTCAGAAAGCTCACTGAGTCAATGAAGCACCAGAGTGAAATACAAGAGGCCTCTTGTATTTTAGGTCAGTTTTCCTTTTTACATTGTTTTAATCCCAAATTAAGCTGTTTGTTACCGGTCAATGGGTGTCGGGTTATCAAAAGCAAAATGAACCCACACTCGGGGTGTGACAGACATACAACATGACGGTGAAAACTACACAGCGGCCAATATTTCACATCAAATCTATTCACACCTGCAGCAAAGAGACTGTGTGTCTGCTCTGCTTTGGTTGAGGTTAAGACGCGTCGTTGTACTCGACAGTGTACGTTTTCAACGTGTCGGTTCCACGCAATTTGATTGGTTGGTGCCTTCATTGGCGGTGCAAAAGCTTAGAAGAACAAAAAAAACATTGCACTTACGCAGCATGACACTGTGGTCGTCTGTGAAAAAAGTTATTTCAACCAAAACAATAGTTGAAAAAAATATTGCTGAACACAGTACTTACATGTGTAGATTACGTCTGCAGCGTTAGCTCGTGTAGCTGCAGCGTTAGCTCGTGTAGCTGCAGCGTTAGCTCATGTAGCTGCAGCATTAGCTCGTGTAGCTGCAGCGTTAGCTCATGTAGCTGCAGCGTTAGCTCGTGTAGCTGCAGCGTTAGCTCGTGTAGCTGCAGCGTTAGCTCGTGGAGCTGCAGCGTTAGCTCGTGGAGCTGCAGCGTTAGCTCGTGGATAACATGTGGAGCTGCTTTAAACTCTGTGACAGTATTTACATCAAAGTGTGAACTCTGCAGTCTCAACCCCGTCCAATATGAACCTTACTTCGAGAGTCATTACTATATTTGATCTCAACCTTAAATACACATCCATGAATCTGCTTTGACATGATGAACACTCGTTATAACTCCAGAACGGACAAAACGCTAACACTTTTTTTGTCTATGAGTGTATTGCAAACAGGAACTGATTGCAGCTAACTTTAGCATAATGTAATTGCTACTGGTTTTCCAATATGTTTACACATATAGGCTAGAAATCCGCCCACAGCGAGTTCACTGACTCCTTTAGAACGTCACTTTCCACTTTATTTCCTCCTCCAGTTTGCTGTTGTAATTTAACTTGATAGAAGAAATTGTGGTTGAATGCACTTATTGTACATCGCTTTGGATAAAAGGGTCAGCTAAAAGTGGCGTAATGCTGTTGTTTAAAACAGAACAAACTAACCTACAAAGGAAACAAGTGGTGAAAGCTAGATTTTCAAAGCTCTGCTCTCCTGCAGTCAAACTGCTCCGTTCCTCTTCTACGTTAGCCGGAGTATTGACAGGCAACAAAACTTCAGGAACAAAAAAAGAATGAGATCATGAGGTCCATAACTTTGATGGAGCGTTAAGACTTTCCAACAACATGTGTAAATAGCTTCAAACAGGGGCCCCTCCAGTCTTTGGGGCCCCGTGCCCAGTAGATGCTGTAATCCATCTATCCTTTGCATACAGTGCGTATGTGTGTGTTTATTTGTGTCTGTCAGAAAGGCCTCGCAGCATGGAGGCACAAACTCTTCAGCTGTGCAGCATCCCCCTCCTCGTCTTCTTGTCCTCTCCTTCCTGTCTGCGGCATTAAGTATCACTCACTGCTCTTCCAACACTGTCAAACTCAATCTCAAAGTTTTTCATCTGCCAAATCCAGCTGCATTTTCCGGCTCAGATTTGTGATCACGCTGCGGTCGGGAAACAGAGCCAGGAAGGAGTCAGCGTGATTGGCGAATCTCAACGAGCCAGTGTAGCATTTCAAAGCCTGCTATCATTTCCCGAAAAAAGAAGGGAAAAAAAAAACAAAAGCACCAGTCCCGGCCCAGTTTTGGCCGCCGCCGCGCATCCAGAAGTCAATAAATCTCTTAATTAAAAGAATGCATCTCCAACGCACACAGGCTCAGCCCCTGCTCACTGACGTATTTACCCGGCTTAAAGTTTTGGATTTGCATTTTGTTTTCATACATTCTAATTTCCTGTCATCATGCGTTAGACACAAAGGGAAGTTTAGCTGAACAGAGGGCTTTCCCTAACACACTGAGATCATGTCAGTGCACTAACTGCTCTTCCAGTTCTGCCTCCGCTGGAAAGCGTGATGTATTCACCAAGGCCGCTAATCAGAGCAGGCTGAGCGGACAATATGTGTGTAATTTATGACATGTTAGATTTGGCTGGTGTGCTTTCCTGCTCGCTGTGTGTGTTTCTCTGCATGTCCACCCAGGAAGACATTTCATTCAAGGAGAGCAACGCCGCTCGGGCCACGGCTTTCCAACCATGGGAAACGCTGTTATTGCAAAGATAAGAATGCTCGGGGCATGTTAGTCCACATGCTGCGCTCTCTTTATTTCTGCACCGGCTGTTTATTTACCTTGGAGGTGAACGCGGCGAGTCTTCCTCTAGGGCCGAGCGCCCCCCCGCTCAGGGTTGAGGAGGAGACGTGCTCTCTAAACACAGAGGGTCCTGAGCCGGGGCGGGGCCGGTCCACCTTCAGGAAACCTGATGCATTGTGGGCGCCCACTCTTCCGCTGCACAGCCTCATTCGGCCGACCTCATCCTTTTGTCTTCATACAGTCCGAGTCACAGTTCTTTGCCGGTGATAATCACAGTAATGTGTTCTCAAATGGATGCACATGCCTCATTGGAAGCTATGAAATCTAAAAGTCTAATATGATGTTTTTCCAACTGATGAAACATCCCATAAAACAATACAGCGCAGCTACTACGCCGGATTAAACGGCACTTTAACAATGAGCCTTACATTTTACTTCACTCAATCCAATAAGAAGTTTGCCAGTAAAAGGCATAATTGCATTTGTTTACATACTTGTTCCCATTTTCCTCATACCTCTCTGTCATCAGGGAGGGTTTTGCAAGAAAAAAAAAACAAATTCATAAAACTAGTGCCAGTAAAAACCGTTGACACTGAGCTCTGAGGATTTGCATAAACATGTGAGAAACATTTCAGTCTCGTAGTTGCTGGAGGTGGAAACAAGTTGAACTACTTAAAGCATCATATTTTAAAGGGTTAGCATATGTTTTGCATGTGAACTCTTAATCTGCAAGGAAATTGGGAACGATAGCTGTCAGATAAATATAGTAATGGAGCGCATATATTCTGTAAATATCCAAAGTACACCAATGTTGTACTTGGTTATTCTCCATTAATGATTGAGGGAAAATGAAAACCAGAGGGCAATATGAAAATAGTGACGGACAGGTTTAGATGAACAAAACGTTGGTCTTTGTGGATCAAAATTGGATCATCTTTGAAATACATGAAACATTGTGGTCCTCATTTGTGTGACAGCAGTATTTGTTGTCACATGTACAGTATTAGTATTTGGTTGCTAACGTTGCTAACAGAAAGCTAAGGAGCTAACAGTGTTGACCTGAGCGTGGCGCATGCTACGCTTCCACAATGCCGCCGTCAGTGCAGAGAGCTGCTGTGAGCTAGCCAGTAGCTAGCCAGTGGGACGCTAGCAGTCACGTGCACGAACATGCACGCGCGGCGCGGCTATGTTCACAAAGCTCTGATAACGACACCCACAGAGGGGAGAGCGACGTCATTCTCCAGTGCACCGCTCCGCAGATAACAGTTGACTGCTGCTATATTAGCGCCCTGAATGTCCATTAGAGCTCCTTTAACGTGGGGGTGTGAGCTCTGCTCGGTGCTGTGTGAGATAAACAGGACACGCTCCGAGGAGTGGGACGATGGCCAGTGGACACAGCTGAGGAGGCAGCTGTGAGGAGGACGAGGAGGAGGAGGAGGAGGAGGAAGAGGAGGAGGGGTGGGGAGGAAGGAGGGAGGGCGAGAGAGGGATGGGAGGAGAGCAACACACTGCGGACGGCAAAGCGCCCTGACAGCCACGGGAGTCTCAGAGTGGGACCTCTCCAGGCTTGACAGATGGACAGACAGGGCTACGCCCCGCTGGCAGACTCCGGCTCTTGATGCCAGCGTGAGCACACACACACACACACACACACACACACACACACACACACACACCAGCAGCTATATAAGCATGGAGAATACATACCGATGCACAAAAAGACTGTAAATGCCTCTCGTTTTGCTTCAGGTCAATGCAGTCTCGGCCGGCAGCAGAGCCCGTAGAGGAGGGACGCTGCGGTCATTTGTCAGGAGGACCGACGGGGAATCAAGTTCAAAGATTTTGATTCTGTCGATCCGAGACCGTGCCCAAAAGACACAGGGAGTCGACTTGTGTGTAGATCGGCAGGCCTCGGCTTCCCCGCCCACGTGGGACAAAGCTGGCGCCAAGATGCTGGACCTGCAGCGAAGCTTGTGGAGGCCGACATGAGATGGGCGGGGAGAGGGTGGCGGGTGGGGTGTGTGTGTGTGTGTGGGGGGGGGGGGGGATTCAATCAGAGTTGACCATCTGCCAGATGACTTGTAACGCCGAAGGTGTCATTTCCCTGTAGAGCATCGTGACAAACACGCAGGACACGCAGTTTGAGGAAACCTTCTGCAAGAGTCCAGTGTTTTTCGGTTGTGTGTGGCTCTGTGTTGCCGAGTGAGAAATGTGTGTATACTGTATCAGTATTCCTCTTTTTCAGCTCTCACGGGGGACTAGACGTTACACAGTATACTTGCTTTAGGTTGAGTTCAAACTGAAGGAGATAAATACCTGTCCTAGGAGACTGGAGGTCGCACAGAGGGGCTCAGGAAGCGGAGCGGCTGATCCACTAATTGGAAGGTAGGCGGTCGGATCCCCGGCTCCTCCAGTCCGCATGTCAAAGTGTCCTCTGGCAACATGCTGAGCATGAGTGCCATTAGTTTAGATCCTGACGGGCTGGTGGCACCTCCTATGTTAGTCTCCGCTTCAGTGTGACTGGGTGGACGTTGACATTGTGGAAGGAAAGTTTTGGATATGTGCAATTTCTGACCTTTTGGTGACGGGAGGTACATCACCAAAGTCACTATTCAACATCAGGGAATCATAACTCTCTGCAAACATGACTATAGTGAAATGTAATCTGTATTATTTATCAATCTGGGCAAAAGCGTTGCAGCGAACAACCCGTGAGCAAGTGAACCGTTAACCAGCTGATACGGAGAACTAATCCCATCCGTTTGGGTTCAAAGAAGTCAACTGCTCTTAAAATATCACAGTTTAGCCGCAAATATTCCTCTTTCTGTAATATAAAGGGCAGAAAATCCCAAATCAGAGACGTCCACGCCCTACGTTACCAGCATGTACATCTTCCTCTATGTCTCTCCAGAGTATAGTCTAATTGATGCAGAAAAAGAGCACTGAGATGTACAAAGAGCAGCACATTCTCTGTTCAAAGCGCCGCTGCGCTCTCTCCTCTCCACCGTGGAGCATCCTCTGCCTCTCCTGCAGCGCTTTACAAAACACTGGAACGAGCCGAGCAGAGGGCGAAGGAGAGAGAGGCCGTGAGGCTGAACCAGAGAGCGACGGAGAGGAAAAAAAGAGGTGGAGGAGGAGGAGAAGTGAAAAAAAAGGAGGAGTGCTATAGCGTTGAAATTGATTCTGTGACCTGCCGGCCTGCATCCCGTCACGCTTCCCTGCATCTCCGGTCCTCTGCCACCCGCCGTCCACGGAGCACATCTAAGCGGGTCCACGGCTCTTTTCCCGCCGTTTTTCTTTTTTTTTCACATGGAGGTATTTCCATCTCGGGATATTTCACAGCTCCTCCGCGGCCGCCCCCTTCTCATTCTCTTATCTTTCACACTGTCACAACCATTCAGCTGCTGGCGAGGAGCGAGACGGAGCTTATAGTGATTTTTCACAGAAAAGTGGGATTCTCATGCTCTCTCCCTCGCTCCCTCCCTCCCTGCATCTCTCCTTCACGTCTCCACTTCCCCATCTTCCACTTCCTCACACTTCCACCTTCCCTTAATGACTCCTCTTCCCCGCCTCGCGGACTCTTTTCTCCGTCCCTCCGCTCTCTTCGTTCTTCCTCCCCGCCATCTCCGCCTCCGACCTTAAGAGCCGTTTTGCTGAGCCCTGGATTGAGAGCGCCGGAGTATCGGCGCCGTGCAGCCAGGTGCCGCCCAGGAGAGGATGTCAGGGAGAGAGGCGGGGCCCTCTTCACATTAAATATCATCTGACACCTAATCTGCTAGCACCTTCTGCCGCCGCGATGAGAGGAAGAGGACGGGACCGCTCCACATCCATCCCTCTTTGTTTCCTGTTGGTGGAGGAAGAAGTGCCACGTAATTAATACATCGAGAGAGAGAGAGAGAGAGAGAGAGAGAGAGAGAGAGGCTGCTCTGAGCCGGTCCATGGAAAATAACTCCTGGAAATGGAGACAGACTTTTTGACAGCACCCGGGAATAAAAGCTCAACCAGAGGCATAATCATATCAGAGAGAAACCCCCCCGAGCCCTGTGTGTGTTTGGACAGCGTGCTATCTGTCGCTAACTTGTCACAATTCTGCATCCTATCAATACATCACATGATCGGGGCGGCGGCCAGATCGCAGGTTTGGAGTTGGGACGCGTTGGCCAGGCGAACAGCCCCGTTATGATTCAACAAAGGCTGCGGCGCTGACGCCGTTGCAAATTGAAAGAGGAACAAGATGTGACATGTTGCCGGAGAAATCAATCCCGTAGAATAGGATTCCAATATGGAGATGCCGTGGAGATGATCACCTGGACAACGGACGCGGCGCATTTCTGATTTCTCATTTTTTGGGCTAATGAATTGGTTTGTCCTGCGAGGTCCAGACCCGCAAAGTCTTAAATGGGAAATCAGCCAAAAGCAGATTGGAATTCCAGCTCCAATTTAGTTGTTAACGGTCCGGAAAACATATTTTCTCCATCAGGTTTTTTTTTAATTATATCTGACATGAACACAACTTTTTCTGTCCAAACAGTTTTGTTTATTTCTCATTAGAGATTTCTACATTAGTCACTGGTTCAGTCGAGAAGACCCCATGATGTTTCTGCGTTACTAAATCTAATCTCACACAGTCCCGAGGAAGCAGATCAGCTGCTTCATGATTATGAATAATAATAACAAAGTTTTCCAATTCTGTGATGTGACTTTGATCATAAGTTTAATGGATCATGGCTGTCAGGAACCGGTCCTGCCTCCTGCAATGGACCATGCGTATACTACTCATATGAATAATCTCATATTCATGCAATGTGTCGCTCATTCTGGTCACATGACATCTTGCTTCTGTCCATCGGGAGAGAGGGATCCTCCTCTGTTGCTCTTCCCTTGTTTTCCCTGTGAGAGCGTTTTTACTTTCTTTATTTGGGGAGTTGTTTCTGATCTGACGTGAGGGATGGCAAGTTTTGTATTTGTGATTTTGGACGTTCACGATGAAGGCGTTCCCATCTCGCCCGAATCAGAACCAGAACTGATCATCTTCTGCTTCATAAAGTTAAAGATGTTGGATTTAACATTCAGCGCTTTGAGCTGAGCAATATGAGCAAATAACACGATGTAGCGTACTCCTCTGACCGATGGTCTTTGACTTTAACTGATGATTTTTAAATATGTTTCATTCCTT